>NW_006917093.1:1370041-1437944 GCF_000516985.1 Pestalotiopsis fici W106-1 | reverse complement strand
TGCGGTCCGCTTTTGCAGCGCCATACTTCTTTATGCCTAAGTTTATGATCTACTAATTATATTTTAAAATAGGTTATGAGCCCGGTCCGGTATAATATCGATTATATTAGGAACCGGACTTTATATCGAAAACTATAGCCGCTCTCCCAAACGAGTTAATTTAACGTAGATTCTAGAATTCCGTTATAATAGCCGATCCTTTATAGGTTTATATATAAGCTTATATAAGCCGTAATTATATCGAAAATTATAATTAAATGGCTAATTATAGTAATTTTACCCGTTATAGCCATATAACGGCTATAAAGTCACTTATAACTAATCCTTACTATAATAGCCGATCTGCTATAGCACCCTATAGCACCTGCTATATTATATTATAGCACCTAGATCCCCTTTATATACTTCATCGATAAAATAAAAGAATTAATTTCTTTTATTTTCCTTTTCTTAACGATTCCTTTACCGTTTTTAACGATAATTATACCGTTATAACGGCAAAAATTCGGCAAAATGGATAATTTTATCCGTACTATTGCCGGATACTAAATGCCGGAGAAACAGAAATTCTCCGGATCCGGAAATTGGAATACGTGGAAATCCACGTTGCAGTTATATTTTAAACTACTAGGAATCGATCGGTTTTTTGAAATTACCGATATATATAACGGTATAACCGATATTTAGAAAGCCCAGGCATTGCTTCTGATTCGTTAGAATTTAATAATAGAACCGTTAAATTTGATTTTCGATGAAATAGATTTATATAAGGCCTTATCCACCTTATAATCAGCCTATTAAGGCATTAGTCCCGTATTACGTTAGTAACTATATTTCGAATTTTATACGATTAAATTCGAGAATTATAACTCGTTAAACGAGTTTATATCCACTTTTAAGGGATATATTTTAAAGCTTTTTAGCGTTGGGGCTAAAATCGATGATATCGATTAAAAAACGATTTTTATTGCAGCCCTCTAGTTAGCTTACCCTATATGGGCTAATCGTTAACGTAGTGCTTTACGGTCCTTAAATCTATTTACCCTCGAAGGGTTAATTACGGATATATTGGATGAGAACCGACGGGACCTTGATACGGCTATGGGAAATTTTTATTATACGGATAATAAGAAATCCCGGTTCCCCCGATCCAATTAGAATCAACGGGGAACCTAAAGCGGAAATAGGAAGAATTCGAATAAATCGAATAAATAAAAAAAATCGAATAATTCGAATAATTCTAATAATTCGAATAATTCGAATAAATCGAATAACTTAAATTCGATTATATCCACTACGAACCAGAAATTTAAGAAACGGGGAAATTTACCCCGTAACGAAGATTCGGACGAAAACGAATCGTTTTATGCTTTTTCGAATATTTCGAATAAATCGAAAAAGAAATTAACCTCCGTTCTTAAAGATTAGTAATTATATAATACTGGTTCCTTAAAGCATATATCGAATAATAAGCACTTATTCGATAATCTTATTATAAAATCGGATTTTTTACCGATTATTATAGGTGGTAGAAAAGTATTTCCAAAAAGAATTAGAAATATTACGCTTTTCTTCGAAATTAACCGGAAAATACGTAAAATAACGTTATTAAACGTGCTTTACGTACTAGAATTTCCGCTAAATATTATATCCGGCCAATTATATTACTAAAAAGGCGGTATTATAAGCGGGAATAAATTATATAATTTTAAAAATAGGCCTTTTGCTATGTTAAATAAAAAAAAACGTAGATTTTTCCTGCACCTAGCTAATAAATTAAAGCCTAATATAGTATATTTAGCTATAAATCTATTAAAAATAATAAAAAAAGCCCGTATAATCGGTTTAAATTACCCGGAACCGAATTCGGATAATATAAAATCTAATAAAACCATAGATTTCGAGAAAATCGAATTAATTTCGAATTATTCGAATTTCCTTATAGCTACGGAAAAATGGCATAAACGACTTAGCCACCCTAGCTACGATATTTTAGCTAAAACAGCTAAAATAACTATAGGGATTCCTAAAAAGGAATTAAAAAAAGAAGATTTAAATTGCGAATCTTGCCTTTCGGGTAAATTTACCCGAAACCAACCCCGTACGAATCCGAATAAGGCTAATAAACCGTTATATCGTATTTATATCGATACGGTTTATATTACCCCTTTTAGCTATTTTGGTTATAAATATATAACTGGTTTTACGGATAATAAAACCGGATTTCGGGAAATTAAATTTTCCAAAAAAAAATCCGATATATTCGATATCGTAATAAATAAAATCGAATATTATAAAACCTAATTCGGAAAATATCCGAATATTATTCGCATAAATAACGGCAGGGAGTTTTTTCCGGTTAAATTAGAAAATTATTTAACCGAAAAAGGGATTATTTTCGAACCTATAACTCTTTATATACTAAAATAAAACGGTATAGCCGAACGTACGAACCGGATTATTATCGAAAAAACTAAAACGGTTTTTATCGATTTATAACTCCCGAAAAACCTTTGGGAATTCGTTGTAAAAGTAGTGGTTTATTTAATAAATTTTACTGCTACGGCATCCGGTCTATTTACCCCTTACCAGAAATTTTACGATTATTTCTGGCTAAAACGGGATAATAAGCCTGATTTATCCTAAATTTATGCATTAGGAATACCGGTTTTAGTTTATAAACCGAAAGAAATCCGTAAAAACTCCGATAAATTCGGAGTTATTACCGAAAACGGGAAAATAATTGGATATAACGGTAATAAAATTTATTACGTATATTTTCCCGATCGACCGTATAAATTATAAATTATACGGACTTTTTATATTCGATTATTACTTAAAAATCGAAAAAAAGGGGAGAAATTACCAGATTCGGAATTACCGGATTAAGAAATAACACCGGATAAAAGTTCTACCGACGGTGAATTTATCTAATTAATAATCCCGAAAACGGTAGATCTAACGAATCTACCTCCCGGAAACGATCGAATTTTTCGATTTATTACGAATAAATTTATAATTAACGATCGACCGGATTTACCCGGGAACGAATCTAATATAAATAATAAATTTAATACGGATTCCGAATTTATGGATATTAATAATACCTTTTCGATTATTCCGAATAAGTCGAATATTGAGGTAATTTTTCCGAAATTTACGGATTTTAAACGAGATAAATTCGTTAAATACGACGAATTATTCGCCGATATTTCGTATTATTTAATTATTAAAAATTCAGGCTATACGGAACCGAAAACCATAAAACAGGCGCTAAAAAGCCCTGAAAAGGAAGAATGGAACTAGGCTATATACGCTAAATTACGGTAATTAATTTAGAAAAGGACTTTTTAAGCCATCGATCGAAATAAAGTCCAAAAAACCGGTAAAATCCCATTATCCGTAAAATGGGTATTTAAAAGGAAAACCGATAAAAACGGAAATATCGATAAATATAAAGCTAAACTAATTATACGTGGATTCGAATAACGATATAAAATCGATTATTTCGAAACGTTCGCTACGGGAATAAAATCTATTATTTAGAGGCTTTTATTAGCTTTAGCAGCCTATTACGATTGGGAAATCGAATAAATCGATATAATCGGTGCCTTCCTAAACGGGGAATTATACGAAGAAGTATATATTACCCTTATAAACGGATTATCCGAATTTCTTTCTAAAAACCCGGAATTAAATAATTTCGGTTAGAAAAACGACGACTCCTAGGTAATTTAGCTTAAAAAGGCCTTATACGGTTTTAAATAAAATCCACGCTAATGGCAAATTACGCTAAAAAACAGCCTAAAAAAGCTTGGATTTAATCCACTTATTTTAGACGAATTAGCTTATTATAATAAAGAATTTAATATTTTTATTATAACTTATGTAGATAATTTCCTAATTTTTAGTCCTAATTTACGTAAAATCAACTAATTAAAACAGGATATTTCGAAAAAATTCGAAATAAAAGATCTAGGACCAGTTTTTTATTTTTTCGGTATATAAATTAAAAAAAATCGAAAAAATAAAATAATTTGTATAAATTAGGCAATTTACCTTAAAAAATTACTGGAAATTAACGGATTTTCCGATATAAAACCGGCTAATATATTATTTAGCTTTAAATTCCTAAAATCGTTATATACGTTAAAAATAAAAATAACGAAAAACCGGCTTTAAAGGAATTTATCCATTTATATCAGCATTTATTAAATGGATTAATATACGCTATAATCTAAACTAGGCCCGACCTAGCTTACCCTATAGTATATTTAGCCAGATATATGCAGAACCTATCGAAAACCACGATAAAAGGGGTAAAAGGGGTATTTAATTATTTAAAATCCTATTACCACCTTAGAATTACCTTTAACGGGAAAATAAAACCCGGATTAATAGGTTATTCCGATGCCGATTTTGCTGGTAATTACGAAACTTATAAATTAACGTCCGGTTATTTATTTATTTTAAATAACGGACCGATAAATTGGAAATCGAAACGGCAATTTACGATTTTTTTATTAACCACCGAAGCAGAATTTAACGGGTTAGAGCAGGCTACCCGTAAAGCAATATGGTTGAAAAATCTTTTTACGGAAATCGGAATTAATATAAATACCGTATTAATTAAAGGAGATAATACGGGGGCTATAAATTTGGCATATAATCCGGAATATCACTAACGTATTAAATATACGGCTATATGGTATTTTTACGTACGGCAAAAGGTTGAAAATAAGAATATTCGAATCGAATATATTTTAACTAACGATATACCAGCAGACGGCTTTATAAAGCCACTTCCTAGAGATAAATTTCAGAAATTTATCAAATTGTTAAATTTAACCGATACTATTTAACAGGGGGAGTGTTGCACGGATGTTAATACAGCATCGTATAGTGCATAAAATTAGCTTTATAACGCATATCGTATCGTTATAATAGCTATAAAACCCATCGAGATATCGTTAAATAACGATATATGGGAAATCAGTGGAACTTACCCTATACTGATTTATAGTTAGTATAGCACCACTTATAGCCATTGTTTATAGTGCTGTACAGTTAATAAATTATTGTAATTGACTATTATGGCCACTATAGCCACTGGAACCCACTGGAATCCAGTAAAACGTTCCATTAGATTAAGTCCCACTAAATGTGGCCAATGCACCTGGCTATAATGGTCCCAGGGTTATAGGGTAACCCATACCGTAGAAATCCATAGAATTTTATAGTTTTTTCGATTATAAATCAACCTTATTACTAATTAATTTGATTTATAATCTAGTTATTAATAATATATTCTAAAATATTCTTTTATGGTTAATTTTATAAGTATAAAAGGTAGTTATTCCTCCGTAATTAATTATTCTTTTCTTAAGCTTTAATAAATTAGTTATACAGCCCTATAATTACCCTTTACGGCCTGATTTTACGAATTATATGAACGCTTCCCTGTGCCTAAGTTTATGATCCACCAATTATACCTTAGAACATTTAAATAAATTAGCGTAGCTATCGAATAAATACGATTTAATTTAATAATAATTTGCCTTAATAAGAGAAATAATACGAATACCGTAATTACGATATCGTGAGGTATAGCAATTAGCTTATTATGCGCGCTAAAGCAGGTATATTTCCTTTAAATAATTTAGGATCGGCCGTTATTCATTAGCGAATTCCTCCATTAAACGGCGCTATAATGCCTAGAATTTTGTTATAATTTGCGAATAAATTATATGTGCCTAGCATAATAATATACTTTCGCGGGTGTGGGCAAGCTTGGATAAAAGTGGGGGTAAGCGTTTAATAATAGCCGGCTTAGCTAACTAATTTAGCTAACGTAAAGCTTTACGATTTTCCTTATCGAGCGTAAGGGATTCGGCACTAAGATCGGGGTTTTAGTCCTCGTCGTTAAAATCATCGTTTGCGTTAGCTATTAATTAATTTATAATGGTAATTAATGCTTGCTTTATCTTTTACTACTTTTTTTTAATATTAAAAATAATATTTTTATTAATATAAAATATATAAATCTGCTATTAGGTAAATAATAAATGCTTTTTAGCAGTAGTTTTAAGCTCCCGATTAAAATTAATAATTAAAATTAATGGTTCGTTAATACCGATTTTATATGTGAATTGTGTAAAAATCGATAAAAATAAGTTATAAAAAGCACGTGTTTCGTTAGGCATAATATTAAAATATATATTAAAAGTTAAACCTATATACGTAACGCCGGTTATATTAAAAAACGGTATATAATATTTATTCGTTTTATAAGTGTTATTTATGCTAGCGATTTATGGGAATTGCTTTTATAGCTTTTCGCATTAAGGGTAAATTTAAATTATAGCCTTTATATAATAGGCGTTATTTACGGCGTAAATAACCTTATAACGAAGGTTATTAGCTATTAATTTCCTAACGAAGGCTTATATTATTATAAAGCTATTAAGTTTTTTAATACGAAAGGTTTAAATATAGTTATTAACATCCTTTTTAGCAAACGGGTAATTTAAAAAGTTTTCTTTAAAATTAAATTATATCTCGCGAAAACGGATTTTATGCTTAGCTAAGCTAGCAATATATCTTTTATAGCTGTCTTCGAATCGGCGTAGCAAAGGGTAAATTAACGCATTACGGGAAGCTGGATAATTATAAGTTCCGTTAATAATTATAAAGGTCCATCGCTTATTATTTGCTTTAAAAGCGCGAAGCTTGCCTTTAAATTCGCAGCCTATTAAACGAGTCCGGCGATTTTTAATATTGTAACTTTAAATAGCGCGCTATTTGCCACGGTCGCAAAAAATAAAATAAATTATTAATTTACCTTTAAAGTAATTCGCAGCATTTCGGCGGATTAAAGCGTAACCGTATTAAGCTGCGTATTTATTTAAGGATTTTATTAATTTTTTTATTATCGCGTAAAGCGGACCTTTAAATGGGCCGCCTTCGGAAAGTGGCTATAGGTTAAATTCCGCTATTATGTAATATTATTATAAATGGGAAATTAAAGCTATTAAAATTATTAAAGCTAAAAAATAGCAATTATATAAAAACACGAAATTATATATAAAGTGGCCCGTGCGTTTATAAAGTTCCAGCAGGCCGTAAAAGTTTTAGCGGCCCGTTGCAGCTGTGGATTACGTAATTAGTGGGGCTAATGCCCCGATAGCTGCGGACCTAATGCCCTGTTAGCATTACTCATATGAAAATGGGCCCGGGTCAAGGACCATTACTGCTAAATCCCCAGATCTCCACATGTCAAGACTCAGGCAAAGCTTTATGGGAAGAAATACTAGTGGACGTCTACCACACAAACAGGCCGTGCTGTTTGTATGTATGGATGAATACGGCCGAGTATATGCATATTGCTCACCTCGTCATTTTTTGCACGCGTTACAGAGTAATCCCCAAGCCAGGAATGTGGTGCTTCGCGAATGACATGTCAAACATGTTTTTTTTTTGGTGGTAACATGCACGCTCGCCGTTTTCAGCAAGAAAGGGAAGTGAAATGACGACACGCGCGCTCAGCAACAATTGTCGCAAATTCCCGCCCATTCCTGGCGTCACATCTCCTGTTGATCAGCAGAGCTTTCTTGAGTGATCATCTGGCAAAAGGTTTCTCAGTGTACGTACGAGTTGGAGATGTGTAAGTAGGTTTGGTACCTGACACATGTGAAAAAACAAGTCATTGACTGTCTTTAGCGTGGCGTTTGGCTCCTCTTGTTCCTGCATTTCGTCCCAAAACCCACCCCAGCCGGGGAAGAGGGAGAAGGGGCGTGTTTTTGTTTCCTTGTAATGATCCACGCCCCTCCTTTCCCTGCTGTGCCAGCAAGAAGAATACAATGACGGCAGAGACAAGAAGGCTGAAAACAGAGAGGCATGCCGTGAAAAACTTATTCAGGGAAAGGCGGCAAGACATAACAACTGCCTAAAGGCAAGATGAGCACTCAAAAAAGCAACCATCTTGTCCCGCCATACTGGAATTAATATTGACTTTTTCCAATGGCGGGTCATGTATGGAAGACACTGTACTGTAATAATTTCCATCTCAATTCTCCAGGGCACAACAGAAGTGTATGTACAAGCCAATATCGCCTGAATTACGAGTCTTTGTCCAAGATGTTTTGCACTGCTTTCTCTGGATTTGATAGAGTTGAGTCTTATGCAAAAAGGGGGTATATATCATAATTGTCCTCTATACTATCCATGATATCTAGATTGCCATGTACACCAAACCGTATTTCTATACTCATGAATCCCCAGCCAGAGCCCGGATGGAGTCTCGGCTCCAATTTCCAAGCCTCTTTTGATCGCACGTCTTCCATAACCTGGCCATCAACGCCTGGTAGATACCTACGTCTTCACCAGCCGTCGCCTTCTGCAGCTCGAGCCAACTCGTCGCTCCAAAGCGCGTCATGAGTGTGTCGCTGCCCTCTGGTATCGTGCTGACTCTATATACGATGCGCAAAATTTGGTTGCGCAGATTCGGTCCCATATAAGGGTTGCAGTACAAGGCAAAGATGCGCTCAAACACTTTGCGCCTGTGGAGGAGACTCACGTCCCCGGACGCGCGAATGGCATCCAGCAGGTAGGACAAGAGCCAGCTGACCTCGGTGTAGTAGGTGCTGTCGTCGGTGGGCCCCTCCTGGAGAATGTCGTGCACCAACGGGATCTTGCTCAAGTCCCAGCTGGGACCACGGGTCAAGAATGTGTTGACCTTGGGGTAAAGGCAGTGAGTTGGATTCCTAATGATGTCGAGTGCTCGGCACACAAAAGCCAGAATCGTGTTTGGCAGAACGGCGCCCTCATTCTCCTTTGCGGTCTCAATCAACTCGGAAAGTAGAAGCCAGACCTGCTCATTCTCCTCATACGTCGACTCCTTGATCTTTGCGGCGATTTTGGCGATGCTGGTCAAGGCTTCTTTGCGTATACTGGGGTGTTCCGAGGCGAGCAGCCACACTACAGATGCGGCATAGCCTTCTTCGACAAGTTCTTCTGTCGATTTCGTGGTCCATTTGACCAGCGCGCTGTTGTCCTTGCTCTCCGCGATGGGAACTGAGAAAGCCTCTTCCAACTGATCCTGACTCGTCTGGACCTTGGTTGCTGATATGGATACGGTATCCTTTTCTGGAGTGGGACCATCCAAATCCATGGCCTCTGTTGATGCTTCTCGTGCTTCAATCGCCAGCTGTTTTCTGGCTTTGGTCTCTCCAAAACCAGCCTTGAATTTGCTCAAAACTGCCTTGAGTAGTGACTTCTTTGCCCCTGCCGCCCGTGTATGGCCGAGATAACTGGATAACATCTTTGCCATGTCTTCTTGAAGTCTTTCTGACGCCGACTTCATGAAGAAGGGCAGTTGTTCCGCAACAGTCATCATGAGAGGGCTCAGAGCTCCCTCTTGTGCCGTCTCGGTACTTTCTTCCAACAGTTCATATATCATCTCCATGTACCGGATCGGTGCCCTTGCGCACCGCTCCACGCAGTTATCCAAGAATAGCCAAAGTTCTGGAGCGACAGATTCGGAACTCTCGAAGGCACTCAAGAGAGGCTGAAGACTGGACGTATGTAGCTGGCGAGGAACAAGCTCGTGCTCCTCGGCCACGAACTGTAACACCTTTGTGACATTTGCGGCGTTCAGGCCCTGCGCATTTTCAATGAAAAGTCTAAAAAGCGTGATGAATGGAGACGTCGGTGACTCCTTGCTTTTAGCGAACCATTTCATGCCGGGAGAATATCGAGCCGTAGTGAACAGATTTTCCAGCTCGATCATGCGCATAGGTGCTTCCGTATCCGATGCGACTGCATCAACCCTCTTGATAGCAGCAGAGAGCATGGCCGAGAAGTCGTACTTGGTTGCCAGGGCGGCTTGTGGTATGATCTCATGATATAGCACCAATAGCCGGCTAGCAGCATCTCTCTGCAAAAGGTCATCATCCGAAATACCGCGATATGTACCAATAACATCCTTGAGACCGGGCACTCTTTGACAGAATTCGTCGATTAGTCTGCGGCTGGCTTGTTGCCATAAACTTGTGGAAGCACCAGCAGCCTTCTTGTACATGTCAAGAATATCTGCCAGTTTCTCAAGAGCCACAACAAGAAGACGTACAGCGAAAAACGATATAAGCTTCGATTTGTGGACGAGGCATTTAGTTATTGCCTTCAGGTCGAGTGGAAGCGGCAATATATTGCCAAGAACAACAGCAGTCGGGGGTGGTGTCCTCGCAAATTTCTTAGAGTGACCAAGGTAGTGGGGAACACCAAGCCGAATCGTGTTGAAAAGCAAGGTCGAATATCCTATCCACGTAGCCGAAAGCTTGGGGTCGAAGCTGAAAGATCTCTTGCTGGCAAAGTAGTGGGCCACGAGCTCCGGACAAGCACGAAATATTGCCACCAAGAGTTCATTCTGCTTCAAGCTCGACCATGGCTTTAACGTCTGTATGAATTCTGCTAGCAGAAGATTACGCACAGGGACTTCATCGGTAAACTTGTCCATCCAAGAAATGCTTTCCAGATCGTCCTCGTCATTTTCGTCATTCTCGGTATTGTTTCTGCTCTCTGGATCGATTCCGTCGGGATAATAGCCATGCTGGGCACGAAGTATACCAGCCGTTGTGGTAGTACACGCGGCCAAGAGGAAATCATGCGCCGCATCCTCTACTGACTGCTTATCATCGCCAGGTGATTGAGCATGATGATATGTATAAAGCGAGGCGATGCGAATCAAAGATTGCGAGTTCAAGATCCTGATCTTGGCATCTTTGGATAGCTTTTGATCGAGTACGACAGAGCTTCTTAGAGTACTCAAAATATCAAAGACGAGATACGGGGGGTCTTCCTTGATCCCCCTCATGAGGGCGGCTACAATGTCCTTTTGAGAAAGAAGATCTCTTTTGGCTTCTGCGTGAAGAAACTTCAGACTGGCCAGCAAGACTCGTACTGCATTTGTTCGCACACTGGGCCTTTTCGGGTCTTCCACACCTTCACCGAGGAATCGCAGCCCCATATTCCTCGCCAGGGATTTGTATGTGTAGTTTCTCGCCCTGAATGCTGTCACAGCCAAGGCACCGCCATCGATACACAACACTTCCCTAACCAATCTGAGTGTTGGTGATATTATGAAGTCTTTGCCTTTGTCTGCGGAAAGATTTTTGGACAGTAACTCTTGCTGCCTCTTTTGCAAAATGGTGCGTCCGATGCCCAGGCCGAACTCGACGAGGTCGACATCTGAAGCGATGAGCCTCAAGAGAAGCGCCAAGACAACAGCGACTGCTGACATGATGTTCTCGTTGCCCATTTGCGAAGCCATGCTCCAGATCTCCATAATGTCGGCCAGATAAATAGGAACTTCGCCCTCGAACTCTCTAGGCTTTGTTATTTCGAGATATTGGGTCACAATTGCGACTTTGGCAGGGTTCTTTGAACCATCCTCATTGACGGTGCTATCAAGCAGGTTCTTGAACGACTGTAATCCATGTCTTGCTGTCCGCAGGTCCTGGTCGAAAGTCAGGAGATGGCGAAGCTGCCTCGCATCGTACACTTCTTCGGATGTTGGCGCCTCGATGACAACGTTTCGCTTGCGCTTTGGTGGCTTGGTGGTATCGTTCTGGTCAGGAACATCCAGCCCGTGCTTCCGCTTCATCTTGAGAGTTGAACCCAATTTGGTACTGGTGACGGTTCGGTGGCAGTTGAACGGAGGACGCCCTTTTGACAGCAGTTTTGTGCTGGTGCTTGAGCTTTCACATACAATTGGCGGTTGAAAAGGGCGACGACTCAAGAGGGTATATCCACAAAAAAAAAAGTAAAGAATGCTCTTGTCGCAAGGAATCAAGTACGAACTCGGGCGCTACGAAAGATGCAACATTCTGCCGCCCAGCTTCTCTGGAAAATTTTGACCGCCTGCCTGATGAGAGGGTCCGCTGGGCTGAACTGCACCCCGCGCTGCTCCACAACGGAACTCTTTGCGCCCCACCAAACATTCTTAGCTGCGCTTGAGGCTCCCAAGGATCCGTTACGTACATTAGGCAATGTCGATATCCATCAATCCCGTCAGACTTGAATCTTCTCTTTGCTTCTGCCTTCTACACATTCCTGTCCGACACTCGCTATCCCTCCACCACCATAAGCAGAGCGACTTTCTGTAAACGAGGCTAGTGTCAGTATACTAGCGACAACGATTTCGCAAACTATTGCGCCGAAACACACCCCCCGGATCGAACCGAACAGCAACAACAATGGGTTCCGTCGTTCTTCCTCACCTCACCACCGGCTGGCACGTTGACCAAGCCATCCTCAGCGAAGAAGAGAGGCTGGTATGCATCCGATTCGGTCGAGACTGGGATCCCGACTGTATGAAGCAGGATGGTAAGCACGGGTGTTGTTGTTCTTTCTCCCGAAAGCCTTGTTCGCCTTACTTGGCACCTCGCTCAAACACCCTCACACCTTTATGAAGAAGAAGAAAAAGAAGCTAATTTATTTTCAACTCATGTAGAAGTGCTCTACAAGATTGCCGAAAAGGTCAAGAACTTCTGTGTCATCTACCTCTGCGACATTGACCAGGTGCCCGACTTTAACCAAATGTACGAGCTCTACGACCCTTGTACCATCATGTGGTTCTTCCGCAACAAGCACATGATGATTGACTTGGGTACCGGTAACAACAACAAGCTCAACTTTGTCCTCGAGGATAAGCAGGAGCTTATCGACATCTGCGAAACCATCTACAAGGGCGCCAAGAAGGGCCGCGGTTTGGTTGTCAGTCCCAAGGACTACTCAACGCGGTACCGTTACTAGGTTTAAGACCAAGGGCGAGTTTGGTCTTAGGCGTGTAGATGGAATATCTCCCTGCATCACGAACATGTCACTTTGGAGAATCTACTGGTGTGTCTTGCTGCGACAGGGTTGACGTTTGGTAACAAATGTCTACTCTCGCACTCACATCTAGCAGCCCGCGACCTCACTTGAGAAGGACATTGTAACGCAGCTAGCAAACATCATACAGGACTGCGAAACCTCGTTTTATGCCGATCACGAAATCAACGATCAGGAAGGGCTCATGTTTTACGTTGGAGAGAAATAATAGGGTTGGTCTCACAGTCAATCGATTTTGTTTATCACAAAAGATGCTAATGCCTTGTCACCAAAAAGGATTTACTCCTTATCCTCCATTCCTAACAGAATATCACGCCACGTAGCTTCTTTTTGCACAGTTAAATCTGTCGGTGCTGTTACTTGGGCTCGGCATTCTGTGCACACTCTACACGCAAGACAGGACAGCTTACATGACCATGCCTGAAGCTGGCAGTATCTCAAGTAGCTCATAGAGCTCTGCAGCAGTGATTGTTTACGTGATGCCCACAATACAAGTGACGAAGGTATATAGGCATACACAAGCACCGGCAAGCCAAGTTTCGTTTCTCCCTGACCGCGACGCGGGTTTTTTGTGGATATTTGCCTCGTGAAAATTTTCAGGAATTTTTATTTTGTGGTATCTCTTGCGTCTTCCAGGATATCTTCCCGTATTTTAATATACAAAAAAAGCAGGAAAAATCAAAAAGTGAATGAATCATCCTCCTCAAACCTCAATGTATACAAGAATTGTACATACATCAATGCAACTGACACACGGGCTTTTCTCAACATGTGTAGTCATGATCTTCCTCATGCCACTCTCCGCCTTCCCTAGACTGCTTTACTCATTGCTCAGAAAGGTCTGCGGTACTTTGGGGACCTGGGGGTTGGGACTCTGATTGATTTGCGTTCTAAACAGGTCCCTCTGCCGGTCCGCATCTCTGGATCGCCCGCCCGTGAGTCTGCGCATGTGAGATCGCGTGGCTTGCTTGACGGGCTTGATCATATTCTCCAAGAAGAACGAGCCGTCACCCGGGTGCGAGCGGTCGTCATCGCCGTCGGAAAAGACGTCCTCGGTCAGTTCATCATCCGATGTAAACTCTGCTAGTTGCGGAGTATAGCCACTAGGTACCATCGGAGAGGTAATGGAACGACTGAGAAGGCCCGGACGGACCGGCGGTGCTTCGGCACTAAAGGCCGCTGGACTCATGGTGTTGGCCGTCTGCATCTCGCGGGGCGAAGGGCCGGGGGCAGGTCGGTCAACAAATCCGTTCTGGAATGAATTGTTGCTCGAAGCTTGATGCAATATCGGCAATATCTGCTCGTCGTACAGTTGCGTGGTGCTCTCGTAACCCTCTGGAGAGAACTCGGTAATTGTGCGCGAAGAACGCCCCTCGCTAGGAGGGCTTTGTGACAAATCATCAAAGAAGTCATCAAGGCTGTCGAGCTTGGTGGCGAGATCTGAGTTCATTGCTACCTCACCACGCGGGTCATCAGACATCATCGTCTCTGTGCGGTCTGGTGCGTGGAAGTAGCCATAGGAAAAGTCGTCATTGTGGAATTCGACATCTGGCGTTGGAGTGGGATCCGTCAATGAGCCATCCTCTGCATCAGTCTGACACATGTAGAACGCTGCATGGATATTTGCCCGGGTCATGTCTGTCCTCTTGGCTGGGATTGGCACGGCCCAGCCAGATTCTTCGGGTATTCCAAACAAGCTCTGAGTACGCTCGTATTCCTTGCGGATGGCTTTGGACGACGACTGTGTCATACTCATGCGCAAGTGATGCTTATCCATGGACGAGCCTGGCATCGGCATTATGCTGTCTAGCACCTGCAGAGCTTCCATGCAGTATTGGCTCTGCAGCAGTCGAAGCAACGGCGAAATCAAGTCTGAACCGTGTCCGGCAATCTCTGGTTTCCTCATGTCAGTCTCCGGGATGACCAAGCTCAGGACGCGCATGGTCATGATCTTGACAGTGGAGTTGCCATTTGTCAAGAATCCCATGAGAATAACCAACATCTTGAGATCTAGCTGTGGCAAGTAGATATCGCGGAGGGCGATGAAGAGCTCCCAAAGGAATGCATTGCTCTGCTGGTATTGGCCAGTCATGTACTTATCAAGAGCGGCGCATATCGCATGAAACTCTTGGGCCTCTGCCACGGCGTAGATAATCTCGGCTGTGTTCATGACATCTTCTGGGAGAGTGTCCGCCGATCGTTCCATGGCTTCCAAAAATCTTGGGAAGTTGGCGATTGCTGCATAAAATAATCGGTCATCGTTGCCAACGAGTGGATCGCTTGCCAGTACGACTAGCTTATCGATCGTTTTGAGCGTAGGCTCTAGGCAAAGAGATGACCGCAGGCCTTTGTAGAGCAAAGGTTGAAGTCCCTCGAAGGTACCGTCCCACCGCGGGGGCTGGCCATCGAGCAGAGTCTTGCGAATGCTCTCATCATGAAAGTCTAGCTTATCGAGATACTCGTTGAGCATCTCTACTGCCTCGAAAAACTCGCGCTCGTTGATAGATTCTAGACAGGCACATGCTGTCCAGAATAACTGAGGAAGCTCTAACAGTTTTTCTGGTTCAAGCTTGACAATGAGGGTTTTCAGGGTGGTGAGGATCTCCATTGAGAATGTCTGGATTTCCGAGTCTTCATCAGCAATCGTGTTTGATAGGCGTGCAAGCATGTCACCCAGCATGAGCTGATCAAGAGTCGTCAAAACGCAACGGAAAATCTGGAATGATCGACATGCCAAGTGCCTGACGGGACATGATGTCGCCCAGGTCAAGGACAGCTTGCTCCATTGCTCCTTGATTCCCGGGAAAGTCACCTCAAACGTCTTGACAACTTCAGATGTGAGATACTCCATACTCTGTGGTACCTTGGTATCTCGGTCGCCTGTTTTGCCATTGCTGTCCTCGTAACCCCATACGACACTCTTGTCATGTCTTCGCACAGCATCGATGATTTCCTCAACAGACGTCTTGATTTCGGTGGGCGTGGCATCATCCATTTTGGAAATGACTAATTCGTGAATCAGATGAATCAACATTTCTCGCGCCTGTTCTTGTACAAGGGGTGTGTAATGGTCCCATAGAACTGTTACAACTTGCAGTAACACTGGCAGGTTTTCGGCTGCTAGTTGTACCGGAGATACCATCAAGTCCACGAGAAGAATGAGTGATAGTTGACCTAAGGAGAACCCAGCCTGTTTAGTGCCGACCGGCAGAGCCTGCGTCAGATCTGCGCAGTGGGGAAAATGATTGACATCAGGTGGCGGCGGGATAGCTTCTCTCTTCTCGTTTGGCACCATGGCTTTCGGAGTGATTTGCATGAGGAGAAACTCGACAACTTTGATGCCGGGGCTGCTGGGGCTACTCGATAAGAATACAATAATTTGCTTTGCGTACTCGACAAAATTCTGCTCGCGTCGTTCTAGGCAGAGCGAAATGATGAAATCGAGAACAAGCCGGACGTTTCCTGGATGGGGTCCGGTCGCCAAGGCCTGCCAGAGTGCCTGCACCTCGTTGTGTAAAGCAGATCCTGACTTGATTGTCAACTCCAACAGATTGGCTAGAAGCACATAGGAGTTGGCAATTGGTCCGCCGTTGGGGTCGACCTTGAGTTCAATGGTTTGGATCCATGGCAGGATAACAGCAATCATGTTCTGCTTCGCTCCATTCGTAAGCCCTTCGAAATACAGTGTGAATTCCGAGAAAATGTGAAACGCGAGCTCGGGATGTTGCTTGGCAAGACGTTTTGAGATTTCAAACTGTGCCAACTTATAGACAGCTTTCGTCTTATCCGAGATGCTAATGTCAAAATCCTGAATCTTGGAAGTGCGTGGTGCCGGTTGGTGTTCTTCCAGTGCTCGTAGGACGCGGGCAGATTTGGATCTGATGTCACTTAGTTCGTTGCCAAGTGCAAACAAGCACAGACCGACGAGCCTCCAAAAGGGCGTGGGATAATCAATGTTCTCGAGAAGAACTTCTGTGATGACGGTAAAATAGCTTTCCAGTACGTTGGAGGACGTGGTCGTATAGCAAGCGCGAATACAAATATCAAAGAGATATGGATATTCCTGGTTGGAAACAATCAGATTCTTGAGGGCGCGCCTGCCAATCTGATTGAGTCTGTCGCTGCCCGAATTGAATATGGCTTCGATCCACATGAGCATGCGTCGCATATCGAATTGCAGCACGGCACCACTCTCGGTGGTTACACTGATGGGGCCTGCACAGAGGGCTGCCATGGCACTGAGAGCTGCAGTCCGGAGATTCCGTTTCTCTATCTCCATTGCCGCGGTCAGGAACCCTCGTTCACTCAATGACTGTTGGTCAATCACGGACTGCCGCATGCTCTCTTCTCTCTGACGTATCTGAGGCTGATTTGGAGAAAAGCCGCACCAGTCCTCCATCAGAGAAAAGGATGATTTTCGCGACTCGAATGTCATCCATCTTGAGGGATCTTTGGTGCGAGAGATGCCCTCAAACAGCTCTTCCATTAGTCCACAGTAATGGCGACGAAGCTTTTGGAACTCCCAATCCATTTGAACTTCACCATCCATGAGGAACAGCTTTAGTTCCTTGGCGTATACACATAGATTGTTGAGTACCCATTCGTCCTGATACACGTCTGGGTCTTTCAGAAAATGAGATGTGAGCTTGTATATGTGGGTCAACTCGGTTCGAAGTACATCCATTTTGCGATTACGCCTCGGGCTGCTGGCTGAACGCTGATGAAGTCGCGTCTTTGCGTCGTCGTTGCACCGCGTGACTTGGCCTGAAATTTCTTCGAGAAGAGTCTTATAAATGTTCTTGTTGATAGCGCCCAAAGCGAGGACTACGGCATCCCGGACTGCGGTGTGTGATACTGCAAGCAGTGGGTTCAGATATTTGAATAGCACTCGAGCTGATGAGATCTTGTCTATTGACTTGGACGTTTTTCGCGAATGCTGATTGGATTGTATGGTCGGGTGGAGGAACGGACCCGTGTCGACGAGGGTTGTGCACGCAAATATCAAATAGAGTTTGAATTGCTCTATCAGCATGTCGGACTGTGCTGATGGGGTCTTTGGGGCGATTCGAGCACTCCCTGGATCGTTCCCATTCGCGAGAAACGCACCCCGCGGCGGCTCGGACAATATGACGACAGCTTTGTACATCTGCATGATGCGGTTGCATACAAGGTCCCGACTAATCGTTACCGTGAATGGACAGCGATCAAAGGCTATCCGAATCAGGTTGGGGAAAATCTTGAACCATAAGGTCGCGTCGTAGGATACATCACTAGTGCAGAGATCAATCAGAGCGCCACGGTTGTTACTCTTCTGCATGCCGCGCTGCAGTCGACTCCGCTCAGCGACAGATAATTGCTCATTTTTGAAGCTCATGACTTGTACCGAATCATTGTCGAGGATCTCGATGAGCCTTTGGTTTTCGTTTCCTTCTTCGCTCGCTTTACCGAGAGCTGAATCGAACTCGGTAATCAGGCGAAGAACAGTCACGGCGTAGAACCTCACTCGCCGGGATTGTGAGCAGAGGAAGAAAAGCCCTTGAGCTTCAACGTGTTCTACTTCTGCCCATATACTTGACAAGTCGAGTTTCATGCCCCGCTTGTCATTCTCCTTGATTTCGCTCGAGTCTGACGTAGCTTCTTTTGTCTTCTGTCTGATTTCGTCTCTCCATATCTGTAGTAACTCAACATAGAGACGCAGCGTATTCTCAATATGAAGTGGACCGAGCAAACCGCCGTCGGACATGGTTGAGTATCGGTCATCAAAGGTGAAGATGAAACGTGCAAATCCCATGCTCACCTGATGGGCATGTCCCTGTCGAGCAATGGATTTCAAAGACTGGGCTGATGACTCGGCAATATTGGATTGAACGTGAGCAGTTGCCGTACAGAGCAAATTTATTAGAGAGTTGAACGATATGTTGACTGGTAGACAGCGAGGGAGAGCTTGTACAGCAACATGGAGCAGCTCGTAAAAGGCCTGTTTCTGCTCAGCTGGACTTTGATCGTCTCGCCTAGTAAAGTTGAATGTGTCCGTGATGGGAGTTTTGGGCCCCGATCCTGCCACAGGACTGGCAAACTTCTCGTCCAATGCGGCTTGACCTCCAAAAGTATCATCACATATGACGGTAATCATGCCAAGAATCTCGGTGAAACGCTTATAATAGTCCTTGACGGTGTCGCTCATTGCACCCAGTCCGACAGGTTTTGCAAGAGACTCGTCTTGGGTGAAAGTGTCGGGCAAAGCAAAGCTCGCCCCCCGAAAGTTCTTGGCAACGGGTGAGACTGGAGGCAGTTGCTGATCGGGAACCGGCACACTCAAGTAATCTACCGGAAACGGTGGTCTACCTTGCTCGCCCTTTTCCAGGTCCGCCATGATCACAAGGAATGCTCTAATTCCAATCACCATGCGATCTGGATCCAATTGCTCCACTTTGAGGTCTTTGGCCGTGTTGAACTGCTCAGCGTTGACCAACGGAAAGATGATGTTCTTGAAGCAATACTCGGGATATCTGTATCCGATGAATCTGATAATTTGGATCAATGGGCCGGATGCTGCAGTGTCCGCCGCTGAATATATCCTCTTATTAGGCGGGAGCACCAATTTCATGACTTCATCCAACTTTCGCGATACGGCGGAAGCGGAATCGGTGCAGCGGTACAAGTAGGACCAAAGCAAGCGAGAGATGACCTGTAGACAGAGCGGTCTCAAGTTCCGATCCTTGAGCCGAGGCTGGAGTGGCAAGATCATCTGTAACCATTGCGAAGCCGAAGTCTCTGGCGAAGACACACATATCATGGTCGCCGTGAGTGGAAAGGCAGTCTGCCAATGGCGAGGCTTTACAAACATGGTTGCAAGACGGGGGCTGATGTTGCTGATAACCTCGTTCCACTTGGGATGAGTAAGGTGGCTGTTGCTCGCCTTTGCCGCGATGGGTAGGAGTAGTGTGTCGAGGACTTGGCAAAAGGCGGATTTGACTTTCTGGCCATGTGATCTTGCAAACTGTTGACCTAACGCTGAAAGAAAGTCACAGGATTGCTCCCACATGGCGTCTGGCGAGATCTTGAGTCGTAAATGCTTCATTCCGCCAAGCACCAATTCCATCTGGCCTTCGGGGTCGCGGTTTGCTACTGCTGGATTCCTCCCCGCCAGATCCTGAAGTGATCTCTCGAGATCGACAATGAACCGGTTCGTCACACTTGCAAAATTGATATCGCTCATTACCCCGAGCAATTGTGAGAACAGATTCCAATTCGCCAATTTGAGCGGTGAGACGAAAAGTTGTTCGATATCGGCAATCTTGAGCTGTCCAAAGATGATACCCTCGAGTTTGTCCTCCATTTCCGGCGTAATCGAACTCAGATTGCTCTGGCTAATGACTTCCAGGAGGACACGGCACAAGATGTAAATTGAGACGATGGACCGTCGCTCAGCCTGTGCTACAAACAGTTGCTTTGAGGCGAGTGAGGCAGGTCCACTATTTGAGCCACTCTCTGTCGATATGCCATCTGCTGTGACCACCTGCACCGGCTCCGTGTTACGTCGCAGGAGACCAGCTCCCGGTGGGTGATTTCTAGAATGCTGAAGCCTGTTGCGCGCGTCGCTGGCAGCCTCGCTCTTTTGTTTTCTCCAGAGCATGATCAGATCAATAAGAGGCTTCGGCTTTTGGCTAGCAATATGACCCAGCGCTACAATGAACTGGTCAAAGGCAGGATCGGCTCCTGGGCCACAAATCAACTCAATCTTGGGTTCTGGCTCAAACGGCTCCGTGACACAAGCATTCAGCTTCTCCTCCGCCAAGGCTATGAACTATATGGAAGTCAGCAAATACGTCTGCAAGAGTACAAGATCAGGAGGCACCAACGTGCGTGAACAACACGTGGAGAGCGTATTCTCCGACCGTTTTCTGTTCATTGTGGTGTCGTGAAGAATGCGAGGGATGTTGGGAGTGATCGCGCCTCGGTCTGCTTTGCATACGGTCTGTGTTCCTCAGCGTGGCGGTGGTACCACTGCTGTCTGCACTAGACGGGGCTCGTTGCAGAGTAGGGTGAGAACTCGAAACTGCGGTGCTGCCCGAGAGCGCAGTCGGAGGTCGAGAGGACATCGTCAAGTCAGACTCCATGCGGCCGGTTGCATGCATATCTGTAGTAGTTGTTCGGTCTGGTAGCAAGCCGACACCAGCGGCAGCTATGATCTGCGGGCTAAGCGGGCTTGACGATGAGCTAGCCAGACTTCCATTCCGCGAATGCTGAATGCCATGGACAATCGAGGTTTGCCGGTGATGCCCGTAACCGTAGCCCTTTGCGTCTCCTCTATCAACCAACCCGGAAACGCCTGGACGGGACGAGGATATATTTGAGCGGGGTGACGTCGCGGCGGAGAGGGCGAGTCTGGGAGATTCTGGGATGCCGGCCAAGGGACCGGACTGTAGCTTTTCAAGGGATGATTCCCGCGAATGTGTGGCGGACCGGCTCAGTGAGGGGTCTAAAGCAATAGGCCGCAGTGGCTTGTCCCGAGCAGCTTCATCGTCGTCGTGGAGGTTCGGTCGCGAAGCTGATCGAGGCGTGTGCTTCAGAGGATCTTGTTGGTGGAGTTCTGGGCCTGGCAGACCCTGGGACGGAGCTTCAGCGGGACGGAGGTGTTAGCAAATGACCTCAGATATGGATATTGGATCGGCCTGGGCAGGGTTGGACAGAGCGTAGTCTCCCCTCGTTCGTGAAACACACGACGCGACAGGAAACGAAAGAATTTGAATACTTGTGATCAATTATCTCAGGTCTCATTACGGGCGCACTGCTTCTGTCTGGCCAATGGCTAGCGACACGACACGATTTGCGCGCGCAACATTTTTCCCTTTGAGAAACGGAGCGACCAGGGTATGAATGTGTGACGCGGGACCGAACTCACCCATCATCAGCCCATTGCCGTCATCTGGCGGCGGCGGCGGCGTGCTTATGCGATCCTGAACGGGCGGTTTTAAAATCCTTCGTGGCTCTATCTCATTTGTAGGCGAAGCGAAGCTTTACAGGTCCGACGTGGGAGAGGTGATGCTGAATACCTGGACCAATACCTAGGTGGTGGTAGCCCGCCACTTATTTTCTTGTCAATCAAGATAGCAGATAATAATAGTAGTAGTTCGTACGTATGTGGTCAAACTCGGGAGAAGAGCCGCTGCAGGGGGGCAAAGGTCAAATAATCTCGTCCAAACTCTATGAAAAACAAAACTGACTCTGCAGCTGGCAGTTTCGCGGCTGCAAAAGCCTAATGCGTGCACATCATATCGGCTAAAATACCTGATCGACATGACTGATGCTGCGTCGGCATGAGCTTCACTCCTTTCTATCATTATGAAGTGCAGCCGTCGTTGCAAAGCAGGCAAAAGCTAGAGAGCTGAGGCCCATAAGAATGCAAGACACTGGCCAATGAGATGGAGAGTTGCCGTCCTCTGGACCCTGCTCATGTTCAAAAGTAGAGCGCAGAAGAGACATTTTTGGCTGGACAAAAAGCAATAATTCAGGGCAACGATCCTGATTTTTCAAGGCCAAAGAGAGCAACCATCCGAGGCGCAACAGAGTTTCCGACACGATAGGCTGTACCATAATACCATAAGAATTAATTGCTTATGCGAAAAGCAAGCAATCATGTGGAGCCAATGTATCGTGATGCTAGTATTGACATGGCATATTTCTACCTAACATGTGGTAGCATCCATCCCATCAGCAAGAAGACAGCGATCTGGTGCCGAGGTCAGAGAATTGCCATACAGAGAGAGAGAGGCAGTAAGCTGTCTCCGTACCTGCCTCCGTTGGCACAAATGCATCCGCTTTCAGCCCAAATCGATGCGAATAAATGGCAGTTGTGCTTGCATTTTCTTGTCTGATTTATTGGTCGTCTTCTTGACGTATCATATATCGACGAACCAGTAATGAATCAGCGGGTTTGCTAGACGGGCTGTACAGAGTATGTCAATATGTGCTGTAAGCGGGATTGATGTTGAGGCAGGCGGCGGATCCCCACGGTGAGCTGAAGTCCAAGGCATCCATACCGTTTCTAGCGTGTCTGGTTGAATTCCGGATCTCGCATGCTGGTGAACCCAAGCCAATAATGGTTAATCAATGCGATCTGGTCAATGGGTAGTTTGATAATTCAGCTTCATTCAGAATACACTTGGGATGCAACTGATAACTCGGAGCGATCCCTCCAAGGAGCGTGAGACTGTCAATCGACGTCATGCATCTTCTACTCCTCCGAAATCTATTTCTGTGTTTCGGAATTTGAAGGACACAACGGCCTTCTTTTCCCTCGAGGAATCGGCCAGGCAAACTCTACGTAATGGATGGTGCTCGCGAGCTCGGGATTTGGTCGGAGTTCCGGAACCGTTGGCAGCTCATCCCTTGGCACGAGCTGCCTTGGCTAGTTGATGAAGATGTGAGGCCGACTACCACTGCCGAATAACCACGGGACCGACTTGACTAAGGTAGGCGGAGTGCTGGCGCGCATTCCGGAGGTGTCGGTCTCTTTGACGCTTCCGATGCCTGACTATGCACTGGGCGGGCATGAGAAAATGATGTACACAATTATTATGCCAAATCGAACGGATTACTACCTTGGATCAAGAAAAGCCTCAGCATTATGTAATGAGGTTTCTCTTAGTAAGGTGACAATACTTCATTGTGGGATCGTGGAGTATCCTTGGCAGTAATGTATACTCCGCATAGTCGCGATATTAAGTACTGTCGCCTGTGGACGTACGTAGTTTCGTATTTTCTGCTCTGTACTACCAATGCCCCCAAATTCAACTCCTGCGATGCAACTGTACCGGGGGTAAGAAGCCATCGATTACTGGCTCACTGCCTCGGTGGTGTGTACCAATGCCTAAAGATATTCTCCCATCGTTGAAGTCTATAGCCACATTTCCCGAGGATGGCTCCCGACGTCCAATAATGATAAATCTCTTCCCGCGGCCAGTCATTTGGCGATGCATGTTTGATCGGATAGAGGTCGAGAGGATAGAGGATATGGTGCACGGCTGCTACAAATGGCGGCATTTGTTGAGAGTCATTTGTTTCCACAAAAGCATTTGGATCTGCAAGATTGTTGCATAGTCCTGTCCAGGAAAACCCGCACTTCGCAAGGGTCCAATTCGGGACTTGTTCAACAACTTTTCCAAATGCCATATGCTGTCCACCAGACAGTGATGAGAGCCTACACTTGTGTGAATCTACCCTATGCACGAAGTAGTCTGCTTGATGCACGAAGTGTCTGCTCGATGCAGGCCGGCAAATAGATACCGAGGTTTGGTAGATCCAGTCAATCGCCAAGGCAAAGAAGATTTAACAGAGAGGTCCAATTAGAACCTCGAGTACATCCAGGGTGAGTACTGAAATTTCGGGTCGCGCGTCGAAAGTCAAAGCCGATGCGAGATGGACTCAAACAGCAACTTTAATACCGCCACGAGCACTTGGTCTTTTTTTTTTTTTTTTTTTGTCTTTCAACGGGCATTGAAGACGGAGATGGACTTGCCCGGAAAGCCACCCAGCTCTCCATTGATTGGTACATTAGCATGATAGTCTCGCTATCTCGCATGTGTATAGTGTCTGGTTGCCGAGACGAGTGCCATGTAATGACTTGGCTTACCTACGCAGTAGTGGTATTACATACGAAGTACGAAGCCTGGGGCTTACAAGTACGATGACGGACACGAGACCATCATCAATTATCAGGGCGGTGCTGAGTAGTGTAGGGGGCACTTGTTGTACTGTATCTGTAGGTAAGCGGTCGGGGCCTTTCGAACGGATGCGCAAGTCGGGATGCCGGGGAGTTCCAAAGTGGCGCGATTCCCGCAAGGCCCACTAGTAAGACAGCGAAAGTCGGGAGCGCTAAAGCTCATTCAGGCTTAATGTCGGGGCCATTACGCTTGTTCTCGGTTCTTGCGCCTTCCACCCGCAACTAAATGTCTTGATGCCCACTGTGGCCAGCCAACATTTTTAGCACAAACACCCTGGCGCTTCCATGACGAGCGAGAAGAGCTGCGCGCTGGCAGGGTCCTTGGCCTACAACGGGCTGAAGAACGGGGGTTACTACACGTGTATTCCATCACAGCCCATCCATTTCACCTACTCATGGCACCTCGCTTTCGGTACTACAGATTTCGCCTTCAGGTCATCAATGACGCTTATCTTGTTCATATGCAAATACTGCCACTGCTACCACTCCTACTATAGTACTTTGGTAGGGATATAAATATATAATTACTTACCTAATGTAAGAAGTAAGGGGATGCAGTAGTCTCAAAGCCTCTTTTTCTTTATGCAACGCATGGCAAGAGTGAGCACATAACCTGAAGATCTGCCTACCTTAATGTACCAATCCACCCCCAATCTTTCCAACAAGAAGTCGAATCGTGTGTAGGGAGGGGCCTTCGTCCAAGGGTCCCGCAGACAAGAGCCAGCCCAGCCCACCGTCTCCCCCAGCGCTTACCTATTATTGTTCCTTGCCTCTGGCTAGGCTGTCCTTATCAGAATCCTTCCAAAAAGTGAGATTTATTGTCCGTCGTAAGGTTCTCCTTTCTTGCCCTTTGCACAACACCACGCGCCGTCTTGTGAGCTGTTCGCTTCTTGCCTGCGTTGTCTCTTTTTCTTTTTGTTGTCCTGGGTTTCCAAGGCCTGCATCGCACTGCATCTGCACTCCGATCAGTCAGTGGCGGCCGTTTCTTGACTTCAGTATTCCCGACGGTGGCCTGTCCCGAATCCGAATCCGATCTGCTTCCGTAAGTCACTGCTTCGCTTCTTCAGCCCACCCACCGCCCCATCACAAGCCAAATAAAGCGCCTGGTAAAGTTTCTCCGGCCGTGTGCAAGTGCGTGCTTCGACGGCGAAAGTAAACAATAGAAAAATAAGGCCTACATACATACCACTTTGCGCATACATTATCGTCGTCGCCATCTTTAACTATCCCCCCACGTGGCGCCCCCCTTCGCTTGCTCTGCAACAACGCATTCGGATGCAGCTGGATGCTTATTCACACCGATTGTTATACTAAGAACGCGTGGTTATCTAGTATCCCTTACTGGTTTGTCCCGTCAGCACAATTCACCGAAGCTCGCGACCTCATAGCGTCGACGACTGCTAAACGGTGCCAACATGGCGCAACTCGACACTCTGGACTTGATCGTCCTCTCGGTCATCCTCGTCGGCACCGTCGCGTACTTCACCAAGGGAAAGTTCTGGGGTGTTGTCAAGGACCCCTATGCCAGCTCCCTTGCAAACGGCAATGCCGCCAGGGCCGGAAAAACAAGAAATATTATTGAAAAGCTAGAGGAGACGGGCAAGAACTGTGTGATCTTCTACGGCTCCCAGACTGGTACTGCTGAAGATTATGCCTCGAGACTGGCCAAGGAGGGCAAGAGCCGTTTCGGCCTTGACACCATGGTCGCCGACCTTGAGGACTACGACTATGAGAATCTTGATGCCATTCCCGACGATAAGGTGGTCATGTTCGTCCTTGCTACTTACGGTGAGGGAGAGCCGACCGACAATGCTGTTGACTTCTACGAGTTCCTCACTGGCGAGGATGTCGCCTTCTCTGAGGGCAACGACACTCCTCTTGGTAACCTGAAATATGTCGCTTTCGGCTTGGGCAACAACACGTACGAGCACTACAATGTCATGGTCCGCAATGTCAACAAGGCTCTTGAGAAACTTGGTGCCCACAGAATCGGCGATATCGGAGAGGGTGATGATGGTGCCGGTACCATGGAAGAGGACTTCTTGGCCTGGAAGGAGCCCATGTGGGCAGCCCTGGCCAAGACTTTGGGACTTGAGGAGCGCGAAGCCCAGTACGAACCCGTCTTTGGCATTGTTGAGCGCGAGGGCCTGACCAAGGACTCGCCCGAGGTCTACGTTGGTGAACCGAACAAGATGCATCTCGAGGGCACCGCCAAGGGCCCCTTCAACGCCCACAACCCATACATTGCCCCCATTGTCGAATCTTACGAGCTGTTCAACGTCAAGGACCGCAACTGTCTGCACATGGAAGTTGATATTAGCGCTTCCAACTTGTCATACCAAACTGGTGATCACATTGCCATCTGGCCTACCAATGCTGGTCAGGAAGTTGACTATCTCCTCGACACTCTGGGCCTCACAGAGAAGCGCAACCAGGTCATTAGTGTCAAGGCTCTCGAACCCACTGCCAAGGTGCCCTTCCCAACTCCCACCACCTACGATGCTATTGTGCGATACCACATGGAAATTTGCGCTCCCGTTTCTCGTCAATTTGTTGCCACTCTTGCCGCCTTTGCCCCCACCGAAGAAATCAAGGCCGAGATGACAAAGCTCGGAGGCGACAAGGATTACTTCCACGACAGGATCAGCAAGTACCACTACAACATCGCCGGCGTTCTTCGCACTGTTGGCGGTGGTCAAAAGTGGAGCAATATCCCATTCTCTGCGTTCATCGAGGGCCTCACCAAGCTTCAGCCGCGTTACTACTCTATCTCTTCGTCCTCCATTGTTCAGCCCAAGAAGATCTCCATCACTGCTGTCGTTGAATCTCAAACCATTCCCGACAGAGTTGATCCGTTCCAGGGTGTTGCCACCAACTACCTTTTGGCCTTGAAGGAGAAGCAGAATGGCGATCCCAACCCCAAGCCCTTTGGTCTCAGCTACGAAATTACTGGTCCCCGAAACAAGTATGACGGTATTCACGTCCCTGTTCATGTCCGCCACTCCAACTTCAAACTTCCTTCGGATCCTTCAAAGCCTATCATCATGATTGGACCTGGTACCGGTGTTGCTCCGTTCCGTGGATTCGTTCAAGAGCGCGCCAAGCAAGCCCAGGATGGTGAGACTGTCGGAAAGACCCTACTGTTCTTTGGCTGCCGGAAACGAAGCGAAGACTTCATGTACGAGTCAGAGTGGGAGGTATGTGTGATTTGCCGATTTTATACTAGATTTCATGCTTACAATTGAACAGGAACGCAAGAAGGCAATGGGTGATTCCTTTGAGATGATCAACGCATTCTCCCGTGAGGGTCCCAAGAAGGTCTACGTCCAGCATCTGCTCAAGGACCGCGCCCAGGAGGTCAATGATCTCTTGGAGAAGAAAGCATACATCTATGTGTGCGGTGATGCCGCAAACATGGCGCGTGAGGTCAACACAGTACTTGCTCAGATCATTGCTGAACGTCGCGGTATTCCTGAGGCCAAGGCCGAAGAGATTGTGAAGAACATGAGAGCTGCCAACCAATACCAGGTACGTTCCACTTTATACCCTCTGGGTTTCGCTACATACTAATCGTGATACAGGAGGATGTCTGGTCGTAAGTGTTATGCGAAAGGTTGGACGATGGTGTCTGAGACAGCACCGTTGCGGGTGCATAGAAGAGTTGTCAGCCGGAGCCGCAGATCTTGAGCTTGCAGTGGTTTCATTTTGATACCCATACTGTACCGAGACGCGGACTCCTGAGCTTACATTTGGCATAGACTACACAGGTTTTCGTACATACACTATATACTGCGAGCGTTCATAGATCCTTGTGATGGTTGGAAACGGTCAATCTAGCCTGACCATATGCCTTTAAAAGGTAGCTAGCTAATAGAAACTATTGTTTCGACAATTTCGAGAAGAAGAAAAAGGCAAACTAGAAGGTGTTGATTAGTATAGACAGACGATGATCTATCAGTCGAGTCTGGGCTAATGTCGAACTGCCAATGCTTCCTGCACCCTTTACCTGAAGGAGGTATTGTCATATCATTTTTTAGGTCACTTTGGTGGATATGTCTGGTTTCAGTCTTGTGCACGAATGACGTGTATCAATGAAGAGTGCGTGAAGACTGAAGATCGCGCAAGAAGGGCCTCAGCTGCCAGGTTAATTGTCTGTTCTATCATGGCATTCCACATCAAGAAAAGCAAATGTAAAAGCTAAAAGCCAAGAATATACTATAGAAAACGACATGTGCACAAATGCTCGAGGAATGTCGTGTCAGTGATCGTTCAATGGTCTGTGAGCAGCTGCGAGGACAAGGCTCATCCATTCGCCATAAGCCAGCGTATTACTGGCTTTGTTTCGGCATATGAAAGAAACATTAGGAACTCCGCTGCAAAAACGCGCCAGGCAAGGTCAACAGGCTTGCGCGGACGCGTGCTCCGAGGTCATGATGTACATACCTAATTAGGACATGAATTGATCCTCAGGTACCTACAGGCATGTCTGTAAGATGGCAAAGATCAAATGGATACTCCTGACAGCACGGGCCATGTCCACCTATGGAGGAAGAGGTTATATTCCGGCCAACAGGGTTGGAACTTGCTGGGATTATACTAAGAAGTTACCAAGGGGCCACAAGACACGGTTAGCACCTCGGGAACAAGCAGATCGATCAACCTAAAATCAACGTCCCTAAAACTGCTCCGACTTATCACTGCAGCAATCTCGTAGAAAAATCCAAATAGATCACATGAATTTGGATATGGGACATGATACCATACTCTTTTCAACGACTATTGGAGAAGGGGAGTGAACTACGCGGCATCCTTGTCTCGATATAACGAGACACTTTTTTTTTTTCCTAGCTCGCTTTTTGCTTTTTCTGTAACCTCGACCATGGCCAGCTCAATCTCGTCGCAGACTGGCCATTTGCCGAAAGACGGACCGCATGCGTCTTGTGCTTGCAATGGTGGCAAAGAATACTGGTCGTTGGCGCCTGATGAATCTACCACTTCCTTGGCTTGTCTCTTTACACAGCTACAAAAGAGAGATGATTCGTGGCATCAGGGATCAATCGACACCAAGCCTCACTGTCAGATCCAGAAGTTGCTTTTTGTCTCCACTGCGGGTTCATGACTTCTACACATGCGAGATGGCGATCAAAGAGAAATGTCGCCTGATTTGACGGAAGTTAGTGTAGGTGTGACCATTGAGCGAGACTTAATCTCGGTGGCACCAGAGGCACAATGGACCTGGTCAACCGGTCCAATTACCAACAAAAATCAGCCCATCGAACTACCCAAACGGCCTGCGGCTGAAATCGGACTTCTTTTTCCACAAGTTGTTATCGGGCAGCTAGATGAAGAGCTACATGTAACTGGGTTGTGTCCGAGCACGAATCGAAACCCAAGCTTCTTCAATGCACAATTGGGCCCGCTGCAGATCCTCTAAGCCTGCTCCTTTAAGCCGTTTCGATGTGGATGATTTAATTTGATCGCGTGCTTTTTAATTGTGCCTTGTTATATCAGGCCAATGAGATGCAATGTTGATCATCTACAACTCCGTCTGTTATCAGAAGTCTCGTCGGGCTGCGAGACATCCCTTCATAGTCATATCGACCTTGCTTACAAGCATTGTGTTGTCCATGCCCATCCCCTCGCCTTGAAATTAAATATGAAAGACTCGGTGGCGCTATGTCATATACACTGTCTATGCCGCAGCCCTGTAACTTAAGGCTGGTCAAAAGTAATCTTCATGGAGAGTTATCCTGGTCGCTCAAGGACCAAGATTAGGAGACCCTTTCTGACCAATTTGTTCCGCGGCGTCTCCTCTCGTTTCAATCCACACTCGATTCTTAGATCATGTTTTAGGGCGGAGAAAAGAAATGTTCCCTGGTCCTGCAGCCTTTCAACCATAGGCGGGCTAGTTTCCACGTCCATGAGGTCGCAACTTGCAAGGCTGCGGGTCACAGCTATGAAAAAGGAAAGCCCTTTCCATGTTGCTCGTTTGAGTACACTCTTCTTTTTAATAACACCTATTGGATTTTGCTTCCCCTCGAATGTTCAGCTTGATATTGTAGATTATGACGTTCACTAAGCCATCATAATCAGAACACTTGAAAACATATCCTAGTACGGTATTTTGTTCCAAGACCGTGCAATCATTATATGTTCATGATTATTATCTAGTCTTCCTCCTGAAGTTGGAATTGGGCAAAGTAACACGCAGTTTTGCCAAGATCTAACTCTACGAATCAACGCCTAGAGCGAAAATACGTTACAAATCTATTTATTCGCATTAAGCTCGAAGTTATACTTGAGATCGAATCCCTACCTTGGTCTCGAAAACCATTGTACCATCTCCGGTGGGAGAACAGCAATCAAGGCACGTCTTCGAAATTAAGAGTTACTAGGCTTGAAAGATGGAAAACTGATTTCTGAAAGAGGCCAATTGCAGTCCCACAGTTCAGGATTCTCAGCAGTCTTGCTTGGTCGCTACTCGATCTAACTTGCGCGGCAACAAGGGAAAAAAAAAGAGTTGATCCACTTGTACGTCAAAATGCACAATCAACTAGGCCACCGGCTGTTGACTACCTTGCAAACGCGCTTATCTAATATCACGAGGGCAGCGGCGGGCGCCTTCCAGTCACATTGGGCTCTGGTCAAGGGAGTCTTTAATCAGATAATCTGGAAGACAGTGCGTACGTCCCAAACATTATGCAGACAGCGTGAAAGTGATCTCGGGATGAAGAAGCAGGAAACTAAAGCCTTTCACCAAGATTGAGTCTGTTGTGTTCGTTTGAGCTGTACGACTGTACTCTTAGACACGCATCCTGTTAATAGAGATCAGGAGCATAACGGCAAAGTTGATGGTGAAGTCATCATAAAAGAAAACGTCTAAACAGAATCAGTGCTGCCCCGAAAGACTCGACCGATCCCATTGTCTTGGTAAACCAATAACCGCCGGGCTGTCACTTGGTGTGATTGCGTTTGCTGGGCAACGACAAAGGAAGAAAATAAGTCAAGATCAATCAGAAGCCACCTAGGTACTTGGGTACAAGGCTGCAGCCTGGACAATCCCTTTGAGGAAACCGCCTGCGCGTCTAGCCAATAGAAGGCGCCGAGTTCTCTTGCACATAGTCGGAAACCGCTGGCAGTATTCACAATCAGTAGCGGGCGCCTGCGTTTGTCCGCTTCAATTTTCAGTCTATAAAAGGTGCAGCTTCCTCTGGCCCGGCGACCAAAATTTGCACTCTTTCGACCCAACAACCTTTTTGGCCAATTCACAGGCTCGTTCCTTCTTTGGTCTTTTCACAAACCACCAGTACACAACCTCCAACTTCATTCATCGTCGCTGGCAAGTTCATAGAATATTGCAGGCAGTAGTGGACTCGCTCCTTCTTCAGTATCACTAGAGAGCATCTCTACCGTGCATATTGCAACTTCCCCTTGGAAGCAGAAGCTTTGCGTCAAGGTAAGTCGTCGTCGTCATCGCCCAATCCACCCATCCATCCCAATGTCGCGTCCCGATCTCCTTCATCTCTTCCATCTACTCTTCTCTTCTCCCCTTCCCAACCACACACCCATCCATCACAGCATCAACACACATCACGACACCACAGTCTCTTCGAAATCTCACTTTGCTCGCTAGCTACTCAAATATTACTTGTACCCGCTCGCTACATAACAGCCGCAACGGTGCCATTGACAGAATCTTCGAGGTAAGTGAACCAATTTCGATCTGAACATTCCAACCATCAATTCTTCTCATCAACCAGTTTACATCATATCTCTACTTGAACTCCTCTCTTTGCATCGAATGTCTCTGTCGGCGGGTCACAACTTGCCCGTTCCTTGAGTACAATTGTCTCGCTCGGCGTCGGTTGCCCTGTGAACAACCCAACTCATTTGTTCGAGTCCTTTCCAGTTCGCAACACCACATCATTCAGTTGTTAAACAATCCACTCTCTGGGTTTCTTTCCTTGCCCCTCAATCGGCGACAATCAATATTTGCAAGCTTTGTATTTCCGGCGACTGAGATACTGCAACCTGCCTTACACCGCACGATATATTTCGATCCCGATTTCGCACAACCACAAGAACTGACATCCTCTAATTCAGATCATCAACTCTTCAGTTCATTTCAGGCAAGACATCCATCGATCAACTGTACAAAGTAAGCATTTTTCCATCAGTACAACATCTTCCATTTGCGCTCTGGTCTACCTTGGACGGGATACTCATTCACATCATCACATCACCTACCACTACTCGTTGCACCTGCTTGGAATAGAAATCTCCATGGTCTCTCCTGTCATGCTTTTTGTCCTTTGCCCTCCAAGACACTGTTCAAAATTTCATGACATGGACATAGTCACTACTGAGGTTCATCTCGATGATAACAGAAGCTAACTTTCATGTAGCAGACACTCAATCCACCGATTACCGACTTGTCAACATGACTTCCGACGGAAACAACCTCGGCAACGGCACTCCTGCCGGTGGTTCTCAGGGAGGCAATCCTAACGGCCACCCTAACGGCCACCCCTACATCATGAATCACGGTGGCTACGTTGGAGCCGGACACGTCTCTCACAATGTTGGTTATGCTGACGCCGGAATGGCCTCTGTCGTTGACCAGATGGGTGGTCTCAGCATTGGTTCTGGACATCCCGCTATGTCGGGCGTTCCGATCATCCAGCACAACGGCGGCTTCTATTACTCGCCTGCTCTGTGGGGTAACTCGGTTCAGGCTGGTGGCCACGTTGTGAGTGATGCCAACGGCACCGTTTGGGTCCAAGGTGATCAGAGATTGCCTCTGTCTCGGGCCCCCAATCCCTATGATGTTGCTGCCATGCAACACCAGTTCGCCACCTTCCCTGATGCCCAGCGAGCTCAGCTCTTCAAGTACTACGAGCGTCTGCAGGGTTTTGGCAGTGAGGTTCCTGCCCTGGAGAATCGTCGATCCTCTTACTCTACCAATGAGTCTGCTCCTGCCACTCCCTTCTATGGCAGCACTGCTTCTCGCGATAATGGTGCTCGTGTCGCCATCTATGATCGCTCATCTTCGGCCTACAACACCCCGTCGCCCCCTCAGGTCATGGCCAGCGGATTGATCCCTACTGAGAAGGGAGGTTTCACCCCAATTCCCCTTCTACCCGCCCCCGTCGACCGCGACCTGAGACAGATCATCGATCGCGAGCCTGCTATTCCGCTAGCCGTCCCTGCTGTCTTCACTCCCCGTGAGAACATGAAGACTGTTGAACAGAGCTTGGCTAACAATATTCCTGGCAATCGCAATGTCTACATCCGTGGTCTGCACCCTACCACTGATGATGACTTGCTCCTCAAGTATGCTGAGCGCTTCGGAACCGTTGAGACTTCGAAGGCTATCATTGACACCACCACTGGTGCTTGCAAGGGGTTTGTTCAACCTCACTCCATCCTCTCCTTTTCTCAAGATGTTTCATACTGACGTTGTTCTATAGCTTTGGTTTCGCCAAGTTCAAGACCATGAGGGATGCTGAGGCTTGCATTCGTGGCTTTCACGCCATGGGATATGAAGTGGGCTTCGCACGTGTGAGATCCGCCCCTGTCAATGATGTCGCCTCCCGCTTGGAGGCAGAGCAGGCTAGTGCCCGTGCCAATGCAAGTGCTTCTCCTGACAATGAAGTCATTGGTCAGCAGCATCACTACCAGCCGCATCAGCAGCCACCTCACTCTCCCTACACCTTTACTACGCGGCCCATCGTTGTCAGGCAGTGCGACTGCCCGTGTGAGCATCACACCGATCAGTTCACTAACTTCGATGCCTGGGATCAGGAGTCCTTCAACTCCCGACTCAAGGCCGAGGGTGACGAGCACAACACCAATCTCTACATCTCGAACCTCCCGAAGAATATCTCCGAGACCGATCTCCAGACCATCTTCGATCAGTACACAATCTTGTCCGCCAAGGTTCTTCGAGACTCGCTTGGTAACAGTCGTGGCGTTGGCTTTGCTCGGTATGATTGATTGCACACTTTGATCACGTTCAGTAGCTAATTATGTTGAATAGCTTCGAGTCCCGCGAGATCTGTGATGAGATTATTTCCAACTTCGTTGGTACAGCACTTGGCGATGAGGGTCTTCCCATGCAGATTCGCTACTCCGACACTCCTGCCCAGAAGGAGCTGAAGCGTGTCACGACTGAGCGACGCCAGTTTCGTACCAATGAGTACAATGTCGGCGCCTATGGCACGCCGCTCGTCGGCATGCCTCCTCCAGTCTACAACAACACCAACTGGAGACCCCGTGCAGGAATGAACGGTGGAGTGAATGGTAACTCCCAGTAAGTGTCCGCTCCAGAGCCCTCTGAATTGTTTCTCGTTGTATACCTTTGCTAAAGCCACACGTACAGGACTCTTCCTCGAGCTGCTCCTACCGCCCCCACTGCTTCCACCGCTCCTACTGGTGTTACTGGTCCTACTGCTCCTGCAGCTTCTAACGCCCCGGCTGCTCCCACTTATACGCCTGGAGCCAGAAGAAATCAGAATGCTGGTAGAAGCCCGTATGCTAACCCGCTTGAGCACTACCGTCGTCGTGGTCCGCCGAACTAACTTGTTCAGGTCGAGCGATGTTACAAATGGTGACAGCCCCGACTCTGACAACGGTTCCGGAGACGAAGCTACGACAGCTCAAGTCGACTCGCCCTTGGTAGCCAATGGCAGTACTCGATCCTCGCCGGTCAAGAAGGAGAAAGAGTAAGGTAGACTGGACTCACGCGTTATGTTTTGCGCAAAACACTGTATTCCTATCCAAGGATCTTTGACACAGCGTCTTTTGCACCCCGATTTGTCATTAGCATCATTTCTTGTTTTTCAGGCATCAACATTACAAAATCCACATTCCCCAATTCATGTCCCAGTTCGTTCCCCACATCAGCATTGCATTCAGTTATGGTTTGGTTTGGTATTGCACCGCAGATTCTTTTGCCTTCAGATCACATTCCGAGTCTTAGAGATTCTTTCTGTAGATGGATTGGCATTTCCAGGGGACATTGACAGACGAAAAGGTCTTTGTTGATGGAGTTTAGTTTAGGGAGTCCATCTTTACAGGAGAAAAAGCAGCAAACAGATTTCGAGATCATCTTCTGTTTACGTGGCCCGAGATCAGCTTTGTCTATCAGAGGCAGTACCAGACAAGGGATCTTGTTATTAGAGGGGAATTGTACACAATCAATAAAAGCTCTTGGCATCTTAGTCTACTCCTTTTGATGTTTGCCGTGAATGGTCAAAATGAAACCGTGAGATATCGACAAATTGGTGCCGACACTGCCCAGCTGCCACGATTCACGAAGAAGAAAGAAAAGGAAGTGGATCTGTGATATATTAAGCCTGCCTCTAATGACCAAGGTTTTGAGGATCCATAGAGACAAGAGATCATGCAGTATGGAGCCGAGACACACTAGAAGTGAACCGAATGGGGGTTAAGAATTTGCAGCCTATGTATGGCCAGAGTTAAGGGTATCATTTTGACTTTTTTATATTCCGAGTTTCTCTTCCTAGGTTTTGTCGTTCACTGACAGCTTTGAGATATCTATGTCTTTGACGTTGGTAGGCGTATCCCCAGAGCTGGTTTGGTCACCTTCCTGCTCATCCTCTTCTTCTTGGTCCTCGTCTGCCCCATCCTCCGAATCGTCCTCATCTTCAGGCTCCGAGTACTCTCCCTCGCCACCTTCAGGTCGCTGTGATTGCTGCTCACGAATTGCGGCCTCGAGATCCTTCAACATCTTCTTGGTGAAGCCGGATGCCTCTACAGAAGCATCGAGGCGTTTGGCCCCGTTGGAACCAACCGTCTTTTTTGCATCCTTGAAGAATGGGCCGGGAGTGGTGGAAACAAAGTGAAAGCGGCGCTCAAAAAATCTCTTGATACAATTTACATCTCGGTCAAAGTACTCCTCGGCATTGGGGTGTTCGGTGGACACCATCTGAGGAAAGTCAATGAGGATGGGAGTGACCGTAATCGTCTCCTCGCCGTCCGGATCGTCGGGTGATGGAGGGCTCCGATCTTCTTTTATGAGAATGTTGAACTCGTTAAAGTCACCATGAATGAGTCCATGTTTGGCAAGGCGGAGAATCAGATCAATGAGCTCTGCATAAAGACTAGCCGGATCGCCGACTTCCGAGATTTGGCGCAGGGCAAAAGCATCCACCAAGCTCATGACGATGGTGTGTCGGCTCTGGGAAATCGGTTCGGGGACGGGGAAGCCCTCTTCTTGTAGAGCCTTCATGAAGGCATACTCCTTCATGGCGGCCAGACGGCTAAGGTACATCCAGCTGCCGCCCTGCCCTTGCCTCGATTTCCTCAGGTAGTCTCGGTTTGCCTTGACGGTGCGGAAACTGATGCGTCCCAGTCTGTGGATCTTGAGTACTTTTTGCACGCCCTTGTTGTCGGCGACAATCATGATGTCGCTCTCCTTGCCGACGCCGATGCGCTGGCCGGTGCTGTAGACGACGTTCTGGTCGGCGTAACTGTGCAGGGCGAGATAGTCGAGACCGCCATAGGTCAGGCGGTAGCCATCGTACTTGGCCTCTTTGACCTTGGCAATCAGGCCCGTCTTTGCCAGGGCCGAGATGGAGCGGTGGACGCTGTTGACACCGCCGCGCAGCCGCGAGAGCTTCTCGATCAGTGGCGTGGGCACCAGGTCGTGGGTCTTGGTTCCGTTTTCGACGGCGGCGAGGACGCGCCAGTCCTCGGCCGTAAGGTGCCGGAGGGCTTTGGTGTCCAACTTCATGGTGTGTGGCAAGTCTCGCGGGTGGTGGTTTGTATTCTTTCTCTGGAGTTTCGGGTGTTGCGACTGAGGTCTTGGTTCGTCAACTGTGCAACAAACAGAGGCGCGTGACAACTACCGCTGTACCGCGCAGTTGAATAAATTCGGAAATATGAAGGATGCAATCACAGAGTTCCAATGTCAAATGTTTGACTTGAGCCGAAGAAGAATATAATTATCACAAGAGAAAGAGACAAGAGACTCGCATTCCTCAATCTGCCCCGCGAAGTCTGAAAAATCCTTATCTTATCGTGGTGGGTTGTCTATGGGAAAAAGGTATACGAAGTACATCAAGGTTCTTGTTTTCAATGTTTGTGCCTCTGTGGCTTGGATTCTTACTCACCCATGTGAAAATGTCGAAATAGAAGTTAAAATAAGGAAAGCTATATGCTGCAATGAAAAGAACTGATATGCTCAATTACTATAAAGCTCGTTCAAAAAGTTTTTTCTTAAATAAACCAAATGCCTCGTAAAAGGTAGGATGCCATTGAGATGCAGCATCAAAATAATGCGGGTTCATGGTGTGATACAATCCATGGAGCTGAGAATTTATGCAAGATCAGCTAACCTAGCTATGTGCACAAACCTCGGACACAGGTTCAGCCTCAATTCAAGTGATTAGTGTAAGACTCTGCACAAGCCACACAAGTTGGCCCGCCATGGTACCTAGGTACTTCACGACCTACCTAGCCTTACGCAGTGGGTGCCAATAGCGACCAGCAGACGGCGAGGCAGGCAAACACATTGGCGTAATGCTGAAGCTCTAGCGCGGGCAGCGGCACCCCAGCACCCACCCAGCCCAAGCATCAGCAAGCAGCGTTCATCACGTCCGAAGCTCTGGCAACAGCTGCTGTGTAATCCATCACCTTCCATCTTTCCATCCACCAACAAATCCCCAACCCACCCATCGCGGACCACAGCGACTCTCGTACGGTCACTCCATCGAATTGCATAGCAGAATAATCTTCAACACCACAATATTTTCCCCCAACTCTCTCTGGGGTCCCGTTGAGCCTGCTGTCTAGCAGCTTCCCTTGCACGACCCGAATCCGATCCCAAACAGCCAATTTGCCATCATGGCGCAAGATAGCGATGTCCCAAAGGCAGCCGACAAGGGCAAGGGCAAGGCTGTCGAGAACGAAAAGGTCGACGATGCAAAGAAGGGCAAGGATGGCCAACCGGCCGGCAAGAAGGATGACGACAAGATCATCGACGGTGAGGCGCATTGGACCCTTCACACTTTCCAGACGCCATGTTTGCTAACTCGAGATAGCTGCGGAAGAGCTGAGCGAGGAGGATCAACAGCTCAAGAATGAGCTTGATATGCTCGTCGAGCGGTTGGCTGTACGTCTGCACCGGATGATGTATCACCGACAAGCTCAAGCCATCATACTGACTAGCAATATCTAGGAGTCCGATGCCTCGCTCTACAAGCCTGCCCTCGAGGCAATGAAGACCTCAATCAAGACATCCACGAGCTCCATGACCGCCGTACCGAAGCCCTTGAAGTTCCTAAGACCACACTACGAAACCCTCACACAGCTCTATGAACAATGGCCAGAGGGCGACGACAAATCATCGCTAGCGGATGTATTATCAGTGATCGGCATGACCTTTTCGGACGAGGATCGTCAGGATACTCTGAAGTACAGGCTCTTGTCGCCCTCGCAAGACATCGCATCCTGGGGTCACGAATATACTAGGCATCTAGCTTTGGAGATTGGCGAGGTCTATGCCAAGCGCGTTGCAGCCGACGAGGACGTACAAGACTTGATTGATCTCGCCATCGTCCTTGTACCGCTCTTCCTCAAGGCAAATGCCGAGGCAGACGCCGTTGACCTGTTGAGCGAGCTCGAGATTACCAACAGGTTGCCCGAATTCGTAGACGAAAACACGTACTCCCGCGTCTGTTTGTACCTGGTCAGCATGGTGAACTTGCTGACATACCCAGACAACGAAGAGTTTCTGCGTGTGGCACACACCATTTATATTGCATACAAGGAGTTGACGCAGGCCATGGTCATTGCTATTCGCCTGAATGATCTGGAACTGATCAAGCAGGACTTTGATGCAGCGGAGAGCCAGGCTCTGAAGAAGCAACTTGCGTTCTTGGTTGGCCGACAGAAGACTAGCTTTTCTTTCGCTCACGACGCCGAGGACGACGACACACGCGAGCTCGACGAAGCCCTCAGCAACCTCAACGTAGCCAATTACTTCAAGTATCTGGGCAAGGAACTCAACATCCTCGAGCCCAAGACTACGGAAGACATCTACAAGAGTCATTTGGAAAGCAACCGCGTTGCTGGCATGACCAATCTGGACTCGGCCCGCCACAACCTTTCGGCTGCTTTTGTCAACGCCTTTGTGAACGCTGGTTTTGCCAAGGATAAGATGATGCTAAGTGATCAGGAAAAGGAATCATGGGTTTGGAAGACCAAGGACGAAGGCATGATGTCCACGGTTGCTTCCATGGGAACACTGCTTATGTGGGACGTCGAAAATGGCCTCGACAAAATCGACAAGTACACGTATGCCTCTGAACCCCAAATCCAAGCTGGTGCCATGCTTGCTATTGGTATCATGAACTCTGGTGTGCGCATCGACAGTGAGCCTGCGCTCGCCCTCCTTGGAGATGCTGATAAGCTCGAGCACAAGAATCCCTTGGTTCGAACCGCATCCATCATGGGTCTGGGTCTCTCCTATGCTGGTTCGAACAAGGAGGAAGTCATGGATCTCCTTCTGCCTTTTGTTCAGGATTCGAGCCACGACATGCAAATTACCTCCATGGCCGCGCTCGCCCTTGGTTTGACCTTTGTTGGTACCTCGAACTCGGAAATTAGTGAGGCTATTGTCGAAACCTTGATGGACGAAGGAAGACGGTCTCAACTTACGGACAAGTGGACACGCTTCCTGGCTCTTGGTCTCGGTTTGTTGTACTTGGGCCGTCAGGAGGAGGTCGAAGTCATCCTTGAGACCCTTAAAGCCGTGGACCACCCTTCTGCCAAGCCTTCCGGCCTTCTCGCCGAGATTTGCGCTTGGGCAGGCACGGGAGCCGTTCTCAAGATTCAAGAGCTTCTCCACATCTGCAACGAGCACGTTGAGGACACGGATGAGAAGAAGGGCGACGAGCTGCTGCAGGCTTATGCTGTTCTAGGTATTGGTCTTGTTGCCATGGGCGAGGACGTCGGCCAGGAGATGACGCTGCGCCACTTTGGCCATTTGATGCATTATGGCGAGCCCAACATTAGGAGAGCCGTTCCGCTGGCCATGGGTTTGATTAGCCCAAGCAACCCCCAGATGAAGGTGTACGACACTCTTTCCAGATACAGCCACGATAACGATAACGAAGTGGCTATCAATGCCATCTTCGCCATGGGTCTCTTGGGTGCCGGAACCAACAATGCACGTCTCGCCCAGCTGCTTCGTCAGCTCGCGTCATACTACCACCGGGATCAGGACTCGTTATTCATGGTTCGCATTGCCCAGGGTCTCCTGCACATGGGCAAGGGCACCATGAGCCTGAACCCCTTCCACACCGACCGCCAAGTCTTGTCGCGTGTTAGCACAGCTGGACTTCTCGCTGTGCTCGTGGCCATGATTGACGCCAAACAGTTTATCACATCCCAACACCACTACCTGCTTTACTACCTGGTGACAGCCATGCACCCTAGATTCCTAGTCACGCTTGATGAGCACCTTCAGCCCCTCACTGTCAACGTCCGAGTTGGACAGGCCGTCGATGTCGTGGGACAGGCGGGTAGACCCAAGACCATTACGGGCTGGCAGACCCAGAGCACGCCAGTGCTCTTGGCTTATGGAGAGCGTGCTGAGCTGGAAGATGAACAGTACATCAGCCTTGCAAGCACGCTGGAAGGCCTGGTCATCTTGAAGAAGGTAAATCCGATATCCCTTTGATCTGCAAACGATATATCACTAACTCTGTATGTACAGAACCCTGACTGGGAGGAAAGTAAATAAAGATCCTGATGATGCATGTCTTGATATACCATGAGCTAGAGGATGAGGTATGGGTGCGCGCTGGCAAGGTATTGCGCGGCAACAACATAAATACCTGTAACAATACATAATTGATTACCGGCTGAAGCGGATATCGCTTCATGAGCAACGAGTTGGCTCAATAGTCTCTACCGAATAGACGATCAATGAAACCAAACAGATAGCATCGCTTCATTATGGTGACGTACTCTTGAAGCAGTAGATGCTATGTATGACACTAATGAAGTTTGTTGTATCTACATTTCGCGTGCAGGTGAGCAGGAACACACGAGGCAAACGGGATCTACTGCTTAATTCTACCACTTCTTTGTATCGATTGTTTCGCCACTGTCGATTGGGTGTTTCCAATATTGATCGGCTGTTGCCCAGATACAAGGCGAGAAATTCCTCTGCCAGCCGCGCCTCGTTGCTTTTCCCAATAAGCACGGGTCGGCTGATATTGGCTACATAGGGCAGCTTGGTTCTCATTAATCGGAGAAGAACAGCGTCAAGATCACCATCGCAAGCACTCGTAGGATATCACAAAGATATAAATGCTCATCTGAATCCATTATATTATGCATTACTCGCAATGCAAGTAGTGTACCAGTACGGCACAGTCTACCCAAATACCTGGCTTTGAATTAGGAGAAGCTTGTGAGTCTGGAATAGTCCACGTGCAACGTGTATATATTCCAAGTTAGGTTCGGGTCATGGAAGCGATCCCTCTCGAACCCAATCTATCAACCTACCGACAATACGGATTAGATACCGTGGCAAATAATTGGAGACACGAAACTATTCCATGGTTTCGGGTCGATTTCCAGAAAATCCTCGGCTACCAGCCGTGTTGTTTGTTCCCCAAAGCGCCGGATGCCCAGGATTCGTATTACTGAGTTATAGCCTATTTACTCTCAGCGAAACTGTCTCCTGGCCGACGTGATTTCGCTGTTCCAATGTCGTGTGAACCTCTATCAAAGCAGCGGCTCGTTGGAAGCATCAATAATACACATACATATAGCCCTTTGTCACCCAGTGGAGGCTGAGGACTGAGAATTGTTGTTCATTATACACTCCATACTATCTCTAGATACTCATCAATCCAAAACTACACATGTGCCAACAATCAACTTATACAAGATGCTAAGACTACTTGTTTACGCCCTTGGGGCCACCCTCATGCAGCTGGGTGTGAACTGCAGACCCGGCCAACCTGGACATGGAGACGAACTGCGGTGGAATGTGACAAATATATGGCAAGACTGGAATCGTGATCACGATCACCCACATCGACCCAGAATAAGTGGTTTTCCCCGATTCACTGGCATCCCACGGTTTACTTGGCGTCCAGGCAGACATACCGGCTGGAGAACCTATACTCCGCAGCCGGAAGTGGCCACGAGCATTTCCATCCCGGCAAGTCTATCCACCCTTGTAGTCGTACCTATTTCCGCTACTAGTATAACATTGACAGGCGAAGACGCGTCTACTTTGACAGGTAGACACACATCAACAATCACAACGACCACAATTCCCACTTCCGCTTTGATTGAGGGTTCTCCTCCAAGCGGATTCATTAGCCTGCCGGATTTCACTTGGACCAGGGGCACACTGACGACCAGACTGACTCGGACCAGGACTTCGACGATTACGCAGATACCGGCGGTATTGAGTGATGCCGCGACTGCTAGGACGAGCCTTCTGACTAGTGATAGCATAATTACGGACGGACCGACTGTGATTCCCAGTGCACTTGTGACGCCAAGTCCCCCTCTGACCACAAGTCGAAGCCAAACTCTGGAATCATCAGATGAGCTGACTCCCGTTGTAGTTTCCAGCTCATTCTCAACGAGCATTCCAATCATAGAGGAATCACTAGAAGCGACTCCTATCGCAGTCTCTAGTTCATTCCTGGCGAGTCTTCCGATATCTGCCACACCTCTGAGCACAGTCACCTTGGAAAGTAGCATGAGAGACACGGATAGCATTCGCTCACCGAACACTGTCACACAAGCAAGCAGTTTAACAGTCACCAGTCCCTTGACGCCGTTAAGAACATCGCTACCTCGCTCCGGATTCGTCAATGGTGCCTACTTTGTTAACTGGTGAGTTTGGTCCTCGAACTACATAATTCACGTGTCTAATTGCAGCTAGGGGGACATACGAGCGAAACTACTATCCCAACCAGTTGCCTGTAAAGCAACTCACTCACGTATACTATGCTTTTGCATTGCAACATTCCAATGGCGCCGTGTAAGACATCTGACCTCCCATTTCGATGGACAAAGTTAGTAACAACAAGAATAGAACTAGTAGCGATCCTGAGAAGGATGCGATTTGTATACAGCAGTTGAGGGCGCTCAAACAAGACAATCCTCAGTTAAAGGTCATGCTTTCCATTGGCGGTTGGAACGCGTCTCAGGATGAGTCCTTCAACACATTGGCTGCCTCGCCCGGCAAACGGTACATATTCGCGTCGAGTGCTGTACATTTGATGCAAAGTTATGTATGTATTCCAACGCGTCGCATACAAGAATAATGCAATATTGACAGGTGGTATCTAGGGCTTTGACGGCATTGATATTGATTGGGAATACCCCAAAACGACTGCAGATGGTGCCAACCTGTTGGCCGTCCTGAAGGAGCTCCGTGATGCTCTTGACATCCTCGGGGGCCTGTACAATCGCTACCATTTTCTGCTGACGGCCGCCTGTCCCGCAGGGCCAAGCAACTACCGGCTCTGGCCGTTGGGCGACATGGCTCAATATCTTGATTATTTCAACTTCATGGGATACGACTACATGGGCGCCGGCTACAGCAAGACGAGTGGGCACCAGGCCAACCTCATCAAGAGCGTTACCAATCCGTCCTCGACCGACTTGAACACCGAGTCAGCCGTCGACGACTACATCCGCGCCGGAGTACCGCCGACCAAGATTGTGCTCGGCATGCCGGCGTACGGTCGATCCTTTGACCGGACCCGTCTGGGCCGGAGCTACAAGGTGCCGACCCGGGGATCCTGGATCGATCCGGCGACGGGCGATGGCCGAGGCGTCTTTGACTACAAGTCCTTGCCTCATCGTGGTGCTCGGGAGTATTACGCGCGTGATGCCGGCGCGACCTACAGCTACAATGCGGTCACAGGCGAGCTCATCTCATACGACACGCCCGGCATGGTGTCCAAGAAGCTCGACTACGTTCTCAGCATGAAGCTCGCGGGGGCGTACTTTTGGGAGGCTTCAGCGGACCGGCCTGACGATGGGACCGGTCGCAGTCTCATCAGGACCAGTGCCGACAAGCTAAGGAATGCGGGTGGGTTAGACAATACGACGAATCATGTCTACTCGCACTGCTTTCCCTGTGGGTAGTACCTGATTTGACAAATGTGGGACATGGTTATGGACGGGAGGGATATTTTCAAGCGACGACTGATGATTCATGTCAACATGGACGATACAAGCTAGACACACTTTGCGGCTATTTCATGAAGAAGCATTTTGGAGGACATAATGGATGTACAGAGATTGGCAGCAACGATGACATGAAGAGAAACGACTCAAGCAAGACTTTTGCACTCAATAGCTATATTACGGGAAACGACTTTGGAAGCGGATATCGGCAATTTTTACTCATTCGTTCATTCAAGATCTATACACTCCTTGGGAACACTGACATCTCGTAAACATGAAATAAGCAACATTGAAAAGGGAGAAAGAAGTATTTTCTGCTACATTTGCTTGTAAGATGTGACTGAAAACTTACAGGGAGTTTTTGAAGCAGTCCAGCTAAGAGAATGCCCTGGGTGCGAGTTTAGAAATTCCTACTGATACTAATAATAGCATGCGCATTCTTGGCCATTGTCTGCTAAAGCTACCAGACAAAGAAGAGCATTGTACCTAACAATGCACTTGACAGAACAATGGTATAATTTGAGGTATATAAATCCTAGTAATATCATGCGATATGTTGAGATGGTATGAAGACCGAATCACACGACACAAACAGCCACCGACAAAGTTCCAAGAGCCATCTCATAGCCTAGAACCTATTGTACTGATACCTACAATGATACCCAATACTGATGGCAAGGCAGGAGAGGCCTGCCGATACATGCGTGTAATCTGTGCATCAAGAGACTGCACCAAAGACGCCATCCACCCTCTCAACCGGTCCAGATGCCACCACACACAACACTCGGCAACCTGCTACCACAACTTTTGCCGCGCCACTAAACCCCTCGGCTTACTCGAGAGACTTGCCCTAGAGAACCAGACCAAGCCCAAGGCCGGCGACCCGCGCAACCCGCTGACCCGGACCAACATGACTGTCTTTTGCGCCGAACACAGCAGCAGCCATCCTCTCCTGCCCGGAAGGCGCATGTGGAGGGATATGGCCAGCTTTCAAGACTTTTGGCACGACTTTGGGCGCGAGACTATGCAAGAGGACATTCAAGACTCTGCCATGGCCAATGTCGCAGATTTCAACAGTCTCACGCCGGGCGTCGTTGAGACTGATACAGCGGTGGCGGCCGAACAGACCAAATGGTCGTCGGGATTCATCAGCCGGCTATCAATATCCAGTCTGAGCCGTTCTAAAGACGGTAAAAAAGATACCGACGAGGTTGATAAATCGAAACAAGCCAGCAGCTTGGACTCGGTCAAACAGACAATGAGACAAGCCATGCAAAAGGGCAAGGCCCCCGGTAAGTTGAGTGTACAACAGTTCAAGGACATGTTCAAGGAGTATTCCGACCTACTTGCAAGGCATGAAATCGTCTATGAGGATCTACGTGTTGCAAAACGAAAAATCAATTTGTAGACAATAGCAAGTAAGAATTCCATTGAGCAAAGATCACGACATATAGAATATGGACTTGACTCTGAATTCTGTTCATTTTACCCATGTAAATTTTGCCTGTTTAGGCTGCCTAGAACCATTGTATAGCCTTGTCAAGGTAAAAACTTGTATCGATTACCATATTTAACAGTAAAACAGTTCCCTGAGCTGTATTTTGTATGCTACTGGGAGAGATACCCTCCCTTGTAATCGGTATAACTATACAGTCTGTATGCGGCGCACCATGGATTCCAAGGTCCCTCAGAATGAGCAGTGCCAAAAAGAAGAAGAAGAAACCCAAGCTTGACTGTCCACTTGTTTCATTGTGTCTGACAGGATGCACCGTGATTCAATTCAGATTTCCACTCATCACCACAGATTTCTTTCCAAGCCCTAATGATGTCCCCGCACTGATCAAAGTGCTTTGCGCCCCAATGCTTTTCCTCCATGCACAGCATCAGTCCCCGCCTAACGAGCACACAGTCCTCGTCGTAGGCCATGTCGACCCATTCCTCCCCTGCAAAACGTTCAAAGGTCTCCTTGATACGCTCATTGTCTAGGCTGTCCGCCTCTACGAACATTGCCTCTAGAGGCTCAAGGTCATCTTGTATGCCGTAGGCGGGTTCCAGTGCCTTTGATTCTTGACTTCGCCATAGCCAGCGCGGTGGCTTTGCAACCATAAGCCGAGGACCAAACAGTGGCTCTTCCCAACCAAGGACTCCCGAAACTCTTGGCCTTCCTGTTGGTGCAAAGTCGACTAAGATATTGTCCGGAGAAAAATTGGCATGAAAGAGGCAAGAATTTTCAGGGGACTCGCTGAAGACGCCAAATGGTCGACGTTGCTCAATCTCATCCAGAACGTCGTACAGTGTACATGGATCCCCGTTGGAACTAGACACGGTCTCAGCGTATCTCTTCATTGACTCAAGAGTTGTTCTCATTGATGATCGAATAAAGCTGCCCACAGACAGGCCAGAGCCCGAGAGATCGACGGTGTTGTACAGCTTGTTTGGACTGTTGGCGGAGTGTTTGTTAAACACGGAGAATTTCTCCTGATGCTGACGAGAAGCAGTACCGCCGGTGTGCGCAGTGCCGTCACCAACAAGGGAGGATCGGATCCCGGGGTCATCGTTCGTTATGTACATGAGATCTCGATATATACCTCCAACCTGGGCTGCAATGGCATATTTCTGAGGAAACGCCCAAGTGTCCCATAAGTTGCCAAGCTTCGTCCCGGGTAGACGCTTGTTCATGATATATGGGTATTTGAGCTCGTTATCCTTGGTGGAATCCCACTGTACTACTTCTGGCACTTTCAGAACCGTGAAAATGTTTCGGAATCGCTCGATGCGACCTGCTAGGTATTGCAGGACTTTTGCCTCACTTTCAACGGTACTGTCGTCCTCTGGTAGGGAGAGAATATAATCTTTAGCCAAGGAAACATCATGATGCTCGACACACAGTGCAAAGATTGTGTGGTCCTTGCCCTTCTTCAGGAAGCTGATTTCACATGTGGCCTCGGGCCATGTATTTTTGCAAAGCCGATCTATTCTCGGGTACCAAAATTCGGGATCTTTATAGTACTCATCTCCTGTATCGTAGAGGTCTTCATTATCTGCTGGAAGTAATGGTTGTATCTGTTGAATCGGGGACGCTGGAGAGGCCGCATCCGCAGGGCTCAATGTCTCAGTAGCCGTGTTGGCGTCATGACGCGATTCTTGGATGGCATCCATGGCGTTTGCTGACATATGTGAAGCAATTATTGATAATTCCAACAAAAGTCGTTTCTGGCGGAAAGGTTAGAATGATTAAAGAAGTATACAGATGGTTCTCGGACTCGAGCTGGTTAATGGCACGAGAACAAAGCCTCGCACAAGGGAATAGCTTGGCTTTGTTTACCATCTGCCATGCAATGAGCTGGCAAGTGTCAATCACTCACGCGAAATTAGGAGTGTCAGCCACACCTGGTCAAGAAGGAAGGAGTTTGAGAGGGCGATTTCCTTTTTTCCCCTCTCTTTTCATCGCATTCCTGGGAGTGACGCCCTCAAACTCTATGGAACTAGCTCCCATGCCACGTAGTGATCAGTCGAGTAGCCAACTCGGCCAACCTTCTGGTAAAACTCTTGTTTGGTAAGGCCCCTGGCATCCTGGTTGTCTCCCCAGGTCTTGATGCCGCTGAGTACCAGCTTTTGTCCGGGGGCTCCCAGATCCCGCGCCTTGACGTCGAGCCACCACCAAGAACCATCATTTTCGAGGGGTACATTCTCATCCTTGCGGCCGTCTTGATTGTGGATAGTCAGTACCAACAGGTAGTTCTTGCCGGCGCCATTCTTCTCGCCAACCCAATGCTCGCAAACCTTTGAGAACTGGAACCGAATCACCTCATTGCTGTTCACAGAAATGTGTTTCAGGGCGGGTGCAAACGTGAACTCGGAGATACCCTCGCGACCGATGATACCAAAGACCTGAGCCTTTTCACCATCCACTGGACCAATCATGTATTCTTCCCACGTTGGGACGCGGCCGTCATTCCTAAAGAAATGGCGCCCGTCTGATGGAAAGTGCTTCAATCCGAAGAGATCGTTACTCAGGTAGAACATGGATGCATTGAAACCTTGGGTATATACGTTGTTCATCAGGGCTCCAGCACCCCAGCAAGCATCGATGAGTTTCCACTCTCCATTGTCAATGCGGACGGCGTTCCAAGCATGGCCTGTTGGATCTCTCCTTGGTGGCGGCTGGCCTTTTTTTAACGGACTGTAACCATACCCTTTGCCGTGGCCAGTAACCATGATACATTCCAAACCAGCGCGCTGGGCAATCGCCATGTATACCTCGGCATATCCTTGACAGACAGCCTTGCCGTGGAATATGGTTTCTTCGACGCCGCGTCGCTGAATGCACCCTGCAAAGAACTCTTCGGTGTTGTACGCAATGTTATGATGACACCAGGTAAAGATTGCGCGGGCTTTGTCTGTATGCGATGGAAACGAACCGCAGAGCACATTTGCTAGAAATCCTACAGGATCGTTGCGAGGCAGGGAATGGGCTGGATATTGAGCCGCAATGGTATCTGGCCTAGAAAAGTCACGGCAAACAAGACACGTAATCGCGCTGTTGGCAGACGCACGAACCGCAACTGAGTCTATCTGAGCCATTGATGGCCTTGAGGTCACTGGAACTGGAGGTGGTGCATCGGGCCTCTTGGGAGGCGGAGGGCCCCTGGGCTCGAAAGATTGGGGACCACTGAATCCTCCCGTGGGTGGAGGTGGTAACCGTCGAGGTACAACACGAGGCTCATCTTCATTTTGCACTTGAGGAATTGGCGGAGACTTCACCGGTCTAGATGGTAGTCTTGGAGGCAAACTCGGACGTGTTGCATTGCCATTCGCAGGAGAAGGAACAGGAGGTGACTTGATGGCCCGCGCTGGCAGCTTTGGTGAATCGAGAGCCTGAGCTTCTCTTTCACGTTTCGTGGGTGGCAACGGTGGCAAGTTTGCTTGATCTAGGGCTGGCGGTAGTTTGCGTGCTGGTTGGGTCTCTGTGGAAGTGGTACTATTATAGGAGGATACACGCTGCAACGACAAATTGGATATAGCAGATATGTGCGACATGTCAGACGCGTTGGAGCCTCGGCGTGTTTGCAAGGTCTGTGTCGATGGTCTCCTTGGAGGCAGCACTGGCGAGGCTTGGGAGACGTTCGTGTTCGTTCGAGATGGCAAAGTTGGTGGAGCGCGTCGACTGGGAGGAACGTCTGGAGTCTCGAGCACAGGTGTCGCAGTTGTACGGCGAGGGAGCGCAGGCACAGAGACAGAGTCACTCTCTTGTGGTCGAGAGGGCACGGAAGGACTCTGAGCCACCGTGACAATTCCATTCCCATTTGTGTTTGCCTCGGACTTGGGTCGACCGGGTGGCGGTGGAGGCGGAGGTCGTTTCTTTGGCCCATCTCCTTCACTAGAGAAGTTCTTCTGTTGGTTGAGGGCGGCTATACGCTCAGCCAAGGAGTTGAATTTGGGCTCTTCGACTTCGGACATGTTCGTTTGTTCGCGCGCGACGCTGTCTCAGCCCCCAGGATGAAGATTGACGATGGAGTGATTTTATATTATTACTGGCCAGCGGGGCAATTCAGAGAAGGGCGAAACTGCAGTCGATTGAACTTCGAAAAACAGGGATTTCTACTAACAAAAACGAGAGACAAATATGAAAAGTCGCTGACACGACATGGAAAGAAGTGAGATGCGGTAGAACATAGGGAGATTTCCGAGATTGGGGCTCTCGTCTCGAGGTGCGCAATAAGTAACGTACGCGGTAGGCAGTAGGCAGGCAACGGGCTGTTTTATGATGGGGACGGCACAGGCCGATTTAGAAACAAAACCCCACCATCAGCTACAATAAAGTGGCACAGCCCTGTGGGGCGATCCTTTACCCGACTAGCGGAATAGTGGTCCTCTATCAAACGCAGTGAGATCTTGGAGTCCGAATCCAGGCTTTTGTTGGAGGGGCTAATGTGGTCCACTACTACCTAGGTAGTAGGTATTTAAAGTCCAATAACTCAAGAGTAAGGACAGTCTTATAAATTTTCGAACATCTTGGAGAATAATAGAGCCCCGTATGACATGGTATCTAGCTGTTAAGATATATATCTGCGGGTTTAGCTTAATGGCATTAGATTTCATGCAAGTTCTACAGGTGGTGGTTAATACTCCTGTGAGACTATCATCGAATTTCTGACCTCTACCTCATAACTTGTCACGGAAGCCATATCGATGTCCTGAAATATTCTACCATCGAATCTATAGGCATTGACGTCTCTCGTCCTTGCAACTCGGTACAAAGCCGATTGGACACGAAGAATCGCAGCATTAACTGCGGGATCGTGTAGAGGATCGTACTCAGGGATGCCGGGAGGTGGAAGTACAGGTACAGCCAGGAATTTACTTGATTGTGTTATTTAATCACCCGAGACCCGCATCAAATGTCGATGTGTCGTTAATTGCTACAGTATATCATACTAAAGACCAGGGCGATTGAGATCCGCAATCGCGATTCCGGCAATAAGCATGTGGACTTGTTATGATGCTTGTCACTTCAGCTACTTTAGACTCATGTAGGCAATCCATGGAACAGCGCCTGTCCGACTTCTTTTTCGGGTCACTCGGTTCTTGAGAAACTTCAAGTAACACAGATTATGTAACAATACCCGTCTACGAGGTACGCGATAACAAAGGAAAATGTAACGATATTCATTCACAGTCTCGTACCTACAATATATCTTGTCGATGCAAACCTTGGAAGTACCTACCAATACTTACACTAAATACCAAGCGAAAATCATTCCCCAGCATTGAGACCCCTGTACCTAGCCGACCGTCGTGGAAAGCCCCGCCGGGCCACCCGCCCGCCCGCCTTAGGCCCCTTCTTAAGGCTTGTATCCTGTTGCAAGAGCCGTTGGTGGCCCCGGCCGTGGCCCTGTCGCCATTGAATCCAGCTTCGTGGCATCATGCAATACTTTCGCGGCGGCTGGGGAGCAATGGATCCATGTGACCCGTGTGAACCATCCCCAGATTTCTACATTGATGAGGGGCCGAGTCTGAGCTCAAAAAAGGACCTCCCACAGAAGAGTCCGCGCACTTATACATGATAGATATAAGCAATGTCGGCCAAAGTCACAGAGCAACGGCAATACCAAGTGTAGATATCTGAGTTGCACTGCCCTAACCTAGGTAAGTACCAGTCTTAGCTTCATCAATTTAGCCTCGTCCCGAAACCCTGCTTGCCGCCGCCGTCCCTACCTAGGCGACAATGCCAACCTGGTAGCACTGGTCGTGGTTGTACCTTACCAACCTCACCCTGCACGCGCTGGTGGCTTGCATCCTGTCTTCGAGGAGTAATAAGTGCTATCTGCCCCGCAATAGCTGAGGACCCTCTAGACCGTCTTTCAACAACGACAGCATACGGACAGGTTACAGCATCCTTACTTCAATTCCACCCCCACGTTCTCCAACCTCGACGGCGCTCGACACCCATGTGCCCGTCCTCTACGGGACTGTGTCATTCATCCGAGACACCATTGACATCCCCAGACACCGTGGCGGGCGCATTGGATTACTCACAATTCCTTTGCACCATGGCGCCGAGCACGCCGTCTCCGCCGCTCAAGCATGGCATCCTCGGCTTACCGCACGAGGTTCTCAAGGAAATCTGTAGCCATGTGAGCCCGGCACCAGCCCTTCCTGCTTCACCTACTCCCAGCATCGTCGCTCTAACCTTGCATGCAGTGTTCGCAATGCGATCTCATCTGTCTCGCCCTGGTGTGCCGGCAGTTCCACGAGCTGGCCGCGTCGCAGTTGTACCGCATCTTTCACATTGTCTTTCCCGATGAGGATGACCCAACGTTCGACTCGCCAATCGATGGTCTGGCCAGTGGCCTCGATACCTTTGTGACTAGCGACTACAACTATGCTAAACACCTTCGCGATCTATCTCTCGACACATTGAGCGCAGGCGTAAGGGCCGAGCAGGCTTACAGGCCGTATCTGTACAAAGTCAGCTGCGGCAAGTTCATGAACACACTGCTCCTCCTCACTCTGCGCAAAGCCACCGCTCTAGAGGCCTTCCGGTGGAACATCCGCGTCGAACTCAGTCGCCCTGTGTTCAAGGCTTTGCATAATATTACTTCCTTGAAGCACGTTCAAATTCGCATGCAGAGTGGCTATTCGCTCTGGGAAGCACCCCCTCCCCTACCGTGGACGGCCAACTTCTCTGTTGCGTCAGGCACAGACTCCTCGGCAGACGCTTCGTGGACGAGCACCGCTATGCCAAGCTCATTGTACAGCACTGGTGTCAACGTACCTCTACCGAGCACCTTCAATACCGTCTCCAGCACAGCAGGCCCGTTTGGCTTGAACGTCCCCCCCCAGTATACTACCTATGCGCCGCCACCAGTCATGCCGCCATCAGCATTTGGCTCTCATATCAGCCCTCCCACCCCGTCTCTGAAACCATCTTTCAAGGCCAAAGGTCCTAGAAAGCAGGCCAACACAAAAGAACCACCCACCTTGGCTGGTTTCAAGAAATTGCAAACGCTGTGTGTGCTGGATATCGATAATCTGGACATAATTCCGGAAATACAAACCTGTGTTCAAAACTCTTCATCGCAGCTCCGCAAACTGAAGATATCTTTTTCCGATGCCCTTGCATTGCAAGCTAGAAAGCCCAAGGTCGAGGTCGATCCTAATGAGTCCGACGAAGATGACGAATTTGAGATAGTGCCAATAACATCCACCAACTATGATGATGGAAGCAGCCCTGCTAAAGCCTTCAGGGCGCATGAAGAGCGGAAGGCCCAAGAGCTAGTCCTCGGACACATTTTTCAAGTTGAATCGTACACGACGAGGATGGTACAATTGGCCCGCAGAAGCAAGCGCAAGGGCAGCTCAGAGAACCCTGAAGATGCTTCCATGGGAAGTCGCCAGAAAATGTTCCTAGCAGCTATCCAGGAAGTGTCCAAGAAGCTTTCGACAAACACTGCGCACCTTGCCTCAGACTTATCCAAGCAGAAGGATATTTTGGAGGTGATCACGACGGCGTCCAAGCTATATATAGACGACGTCGAAAAGGACGTGACGAGACCATCACAAAAAAACCTCGCCACTCCCGAAATCTGGCCTCCGGAAGCACAGCCCAGCCAGTCACAGAACGTTGCGTCCGAGGATATTGAAGTTGGCGATGAAAATGTAGAAATGGGAGGGTCCATCAACGCGCCTGTCAAGATGAGTACACAATTGCGGGAGAAAAGTGATGATACAGTACCCGAAGACATCGATATCGCGAAACCTGAGGAGAGTCTGCATGATGACCCCGTGGATGAAAGCCCGGATGAACCGACCCCTAGGAATGAGCCTTCTGTCCCTAGCACGGCTGTGCCCACACCTTCGGCAACGAATTCGAGCGATGGAACACCTTGTCACTCCCATAGCAACTCCACGGCTCCCAGCGTAATTGCGTTAAAGGTATGATTTGATTCTTGAATTTTAAAGCATCAGCGAGGGTCTAACTTTTCAAGCAGGAAGGAGCCGAGATTCCAGACACTGATCAAATCAATCCCAACTATGCAGAACAAAATGAACAGTCTCTCGCTCCACCAGAGCAAAAGCAACAGAGTCTCGAGGATATTCAGCACGAAATCAACATCATGGAGGCAGAGCTAGAAGACGCTGGCGAATCTACCCTACATTTACAGCACGACGATGAGGAATTACGACGTCAAGTCAGCGAATACACGCGTGAAACAAGAGGCATTGCCCTTAAATCTCTAAGCATTCATCTCGTGCCTCTCAAGGCATCTGTTCTTGGTAGAGCCATAGATCTTCGATCACTGACCAGGATCACTCTTCTCAATGTTGGAAACCAGGCGCCCATATGGACTCTGATGGCCAAGGAGAATAGAGTACAGAGCCTTCCGCTTTGCAAAATATTCACCGATAATGTTTCGCCCGCTTTCCTGCACTTTACCTCACAGCTAGAAACTGTCCAGGAGCTGTTCCTTCTCGAACGAGGCCTCAAATACAAGCCGGAAAGTTTTGCACCAAGAACGGAAATCACTCTGGAACAAATTCGACGGGCAATATTGAAGAAGCACATGTCAAGCATCAAGCGTTTGATGATAAAGAACCAAATGGAAGGGGATAGTTCCTGGGATATGGACGAAAAAACAATGCAGCTGATTGGTAAACGAGGAAGGCAGCTCGAAGAACTGGCCGTAGCCACAGGAATACGTGCCATTCACGCATTTCTGCAATATCTTGCAGGCCTTGTCAATCTTCGAGCTCTACATGTTCTGTCGTTCCGGGTCGATGATACATGCCTCTCCGTCATGCGCGAGACGAGACGTTTTATTGTCGACACGGTCTCGCACTATCCAGAAATGCAGCTGGAATGGATAGCTATGGGCGATGACAACAGGGCCGATCGCATCGTTCGAAGGACTGATAGTCCGAGGAAACTCAAAAAGAAGTCCAAGGGGAAACAGAAAGAGGTCATTGCTGACTCATCGGACTCGTGGACGAATTCGTTTCCAATCTTGTCCACGGAAGGATGGAACGATAGCTCGAGTGAAAGCGAGCTTGAAGACGACCTCAATGGTGGATACGCCTACCTGAAACTCGACCTTATAGAGGGCATCTGCTTTTATGATATCTGGGGCATTCGCATCTTCAAGAAGGAGGTGGTGGCAGCCAGGCTGTGAGGCACAGCTAAGAGCCCGAGTCACGAAACGGAATAATGTAGCTAGCTCATGGGTACGGCGTTGTGATTGATGTATATATATTTCTAAGTAGCGCTTGAATTTTCCTGGCTTGGATCTCTAGGATGAGATCATCATATACCCCCCGGACCCAGACGGCCTTGGTTTTAACAATTGTTCGGGGGCATCGACGCACAGGCTTATTTACGATTGTCAGCTGGTTTGTTTCCCCCGGATCCGTATCATAGTGAACTATCTCATGTAATACTTTGAATGAAAATATCCCCAGAGAAGCAAGGTTCTTTGTTACTGACGTAGATAATTGGTTCTCTATACCTAATGAGCACGTCTCCAATGTTTATGTTCTTATTTGTCGTACCTCCGCCGTACCTTCGCCGTATCATCCTGGAGGATCTTGCTTGCATGAGAGCCTTTATAGATATCATCGTGCTCGTGGTTGAAGAGTGGCGGCTCATGTTTACCAATGGGATTCTGGTGGCCAAGCATACACTGCAGATACACCAGGGGTTGGCTACATGTAGGTAGGTATTCCAGCAGGTAGCGAGGGCGATCTGGGCATCAAGATGCAAACGGCCAGTGTTGTAGCCGCAGAGGATGAGATGCATCAGAATTCCTCCTCCTGAGCCGACGATCCCTAGCAGCAAGAGTCGAGACCAAGCCCTGTTTGAAAAAGGTAATCTCCCGCTCCATGATATAAACTGTTCACGATGATGAATGGATGGAAGAGTGGGGCCAAAACAGCTTCCATGGGTAGAATCTATATATGAATTCAGAAGCGATGTAGTGGCAATGAAGATGTTTCAAAGGACCATCCATGCAGCTGACTGTTGGCTTCTTGTTCAATGGCTGCAGGTCATTTTGAGTATCGTCCTAATGTTTCAGTACCAGGACACTGCTTCCTTCCTACTTCTTGGGTTCTTGTGGCGCGTTGAGGAAGATGCGAGTGAAAACAAGGTATAGTACTTGTAGATCGGTCAGGGTGGCATATATATAGATATATAAGACTTTTGGACGACTTTCTATATATAAATTTGGTATAGTTGACCGTTTAAGTTGCGGCTGGCTGATGCGCCCAGGGTTCTGGTTCCGTACTCTAATTTCGTGGTGTGGGCGCTGCAAACGGGATCCTCAGAGGGTGTTTGAGAGTTGACTCGGGGTTTTACCCCGATAGCTATATATTGGTGGACACCATAGACGCAGATTGCAATTATGTCAAATATTGTATTGGACTCGCTCTTTTCTTGAGAAATCAAGAGTCATGATGTCTTGCACAACAGTTCTTATTTAAATGTCATGGGAGTCCAGACTCTGGGTTAGCGACTCCCTGGCGGTTACTCTAGGCTTGTTCAGGCCTAGCATATCGTTCACTATCATCGGCCACGAGACGCCTTGTTCGGGACCGAAATATCCGACGGGTGCAAGTTCGGTCGCGAGCAGGAACCTTGGAACCGACAATTTTGCCGCAGGTTCAGTCTATGATCAATCCTTTTCCAAGGTTCGAGGCAGATGAGGACCAGAGGTATGCGATAGCACGGGGCGGCGGGCATATCTTCAGCAAGGCTCTGTTGCTGCATCCATCCACCCACTGTACTGACGTACCTACATACTACCTACAGTACATACATAGTGCCCGCTTTGAGTGCCGTGCAGTTACGGTAGGTGCGTGTCACCATAATCATCTGCAGTTGGCCGACACACCAAACGCACACACACACAGAGACACACACACACACACCCCAGCATACCACACCCGAACCCAAGTCCCTGCTGCTGGGCCCTTTTGATCCTTCGCCTCCTCAAAGGAGTCAAGTTCTCCGCCTTTGCATGGGCGCACAGCCAACTTTCGTTGGAGACATTTTGTATTCGGTATTTCGAGCGGCGAATGAACGGAGGCTTTTTTTTTATTGGCACGCCCGAATCGTCCGTCAGTGTCTCCTCTCTTGCTCCCCTCCTCACCAGGCTGCTGGGAGATCCCAAGGTTCCAGGGCGACCAAAGTACCGCAGCAGGCAATCAAGCATTCATTCATTCAATCAGAGCAGACCGGCAAACCAAGGCCAGATCAAAACCCCGTGGATGATGCAAAAGGCAGGTTCTGCCGTTTCGTGCCGTCTGGAGCTGTTCTGTTCTATCCTGTCCTCCCCCATATCTATCTGTACCTTATAACTCTCGTGTGTGAACAACCTCTTGCCCCGGCCGGCCGCTCTGTCTGGTGTGTCCAAGCTAGCGTCCGCAACCGAAAGTCATATCATACATACCTTATTGCCTACTCGCTACCGTACCTTGCCGTACATGCCCTTTTATCCGCTTCTGTCTCACTGCTTGTCCCTCATTGGCGTCGCATGGCATGCGTGAGATGATCATTTTGGTCTTGGTAGGAGAAGCTCGGTCCCGAAGTCGTCGCAACTACCCAGGCTAGGTAGACCAACTAACCTACTACCGTCGCTACGCAGCCTATCGCGTGAGGCACAGCGTCGTCTCGGTGCTCAGCTCGGTGCTCAGTGCTCAGTACTCGCTCGCCTGCTTTGCGTACCTTGAACCACCCCTCCATCGCGCCATTCATCTCTCGAGTCCAACAGACCGGGTCCGCCCCAATATCACTCACCTAAAACTCACCTTGCCGCACGTGCCCGACGCGAACAGGCTCGGGACCGGCAGATGAGCTTCGACATGTCGGACCCTGCAGACTCCAGTCTCCACGACCATGGCGAACCATATAGGCAGAGCCAGAGCGCTTCTCCCGGCTCCGGCTCCTCGGCCCCACAGCCGCTGCCGCAGCCTCCGCCGCATGCGCAAATCCACGCCGCCCAAGAGATGAAGGTCACGCGCGGCACATCCTGCGTTCTCTGCCGTAAGTAGTCCAACAGCGTAGTGGTGGTGCTTGTGGTGCTTTTCATGTAATTATAAGGAGACCCCCAGTTTGAAATGCGTCAATCGGTCTCCTGCTTCCATCTCCAAGACGGCCTTCCCTTATTATATACTGGGCTATGATCTCACGATGTGCCAATCATGAAAGAATCAAGCTAACATAATACCAATTCGCTAGAGCAGCGGAAAGTCCGTTGTGACAAGAATAAGCCTTGCGGAAATTGCGTCAAGGCCGGCGTTGACTGCCGCGTCATACCTCCTCAGCCGCCTCGGCGGCGGAAGAAGCGCATCTCCGAAAGGGACCTGGTCGCCCGCCTGAGAAAGTACGAGGCTCTATTATCCCAGCACGGTGTCGAATTTGAGAGTCTCGGCCCAGACATCAAGATTACGGACCCGGGTACTGTCCATGAAGGTGATGAGCTGGACACGGAATTCAGGCGCAGGGAAGGCAGCGAATCGGCCAACCCAGAGCTGATTACTTCCCCGGGCGAACATCCACACATGCCAAGGTAATCATGGCCCGTTCTTGGTCCTATTCAACTTTTACTAATGTATATCTTGACGAGTAGGACCTTCAAGTGGTTCCCGTTTCAAAAAGAGGTTAGTACGACCTATCGAATGTAGGCTTTCACAATCTAATAGTACTTTTTCAGTTCAAAGCACTGGAGCAGCAACTCGAAGATTCATCTGACGAGGACGATGTTGGTTCCGGCATCAATAACGCATACGACAAAATGTTCGGTAACTCGGACGGATTTCCGTTCATGGCGGGAGGAGGCCCAGCAAGTGTTACAGAGCAACACCCGCCGGCCATCCAGATCATCCAGCTCTGGCAGATTTACCTCAATAATGTCAATCCAATCCTCAAGCTGACCCATACCCCGACGCTACAAGAGCGCATTATCGAGGCTACAGCCAACATTGGAAAGGTTTCAAAGAGTCTCGAGGCACTCATGTTTGCCATCTACTTCATGGCCGTCACGTCTCTGAATGATGAAGAAACGCAGCTCACTTTTGGTCATGAGAAGGGTGACCTGTTGCAACGGTACTATACTTCATGTCAGCAAGCGCTAGTCAATGGAGGGTTTATGCGACATACGGACCTGACTCTGCTCCAAGCATTCCTCTTGTACCTTGTAAGTTTCCCCGAGATCTTCGATTTGTACTTGGTCCCTAAACCTTGCACAGTATGGCATCAGGCACTACATGGACCCTCGATCGCTGTTTTGTCTTACTGGGATTGCCGTTAGACTCGCCTATCGCATGGGTCTGCATCGCGATGGCGCTGGTTTCAATCTGTCGCCTTTTGAAACTGAAGAGAGGAGACGATTATGGTGGAACTTGGTCAGCTTTGACAGGCGCATTGGCGAAATGACTGGGTCAACAATAACCGCCATTTCGAATGGCGGTGACTGCAGACTGCCACTCAACATTAATGATGCCGACCTTCACTTACACGCCAAGGATCCGCCGTCAGCACACATTGGTGCTACAGAGATGGTATTCTCACTCACCAGGTTAGAGTTTGCCAGAGCCCCAGGTAGCGACAAGATGAAAACGGTACTTTCGGAGACCAGCCCACAGGTACCCAATGTAGCTGACCATCGCATGGTCAATTACATTGAGCGTCTGATCACTCACCTCGAGGACACGTATCTCAAGCACTGCGACCCAAAGATACCGTTGCACTATTTTGCCCTCACCATGACTCGTGCCAGTGTCAGCAAACTAAAAGTGATCTCGGGATTCTACAAGATTGCAACAACCGCACCGCAGCCCCTCAGCCTTGTGGAGAATGAAACTCTCTTTCTCGAGTCGATCAAGATGATTGAATACGACAGTATGATACAGGCCAACGCAAGTTTGAAGGGGTTTCGTTGGTTCATGATGATGCACTTCCCAATGCCAGCTTATGTTGCTCTTGCCAAAGAGCTGCGAACACGCACATCTGGGGAACTCTGCGAGCGAGCTTGGCAAGCCATGATCGAGAACCACGAGCGCAGAGGCATCACCAATAAAATGCGCAGTCCAATGCATTTGGCATTTACGCCACTCTTTCTCAAGGCTTGGGGCGCACGGGAAGCGCATGAAGCCTCACAGGGGAGGACGCTGGCACCACCGGCAATGATCATTTCGATGAGGCAGCTTGCAGCCCGCCTGGGTTTGAAGGAGAGTAGCAAATCTCCGGAGCCCATGACGCCGGGCATGACCCCGAGAAGCTTTTCTAGCCCCGAAGCAGAGATCAACCCAGAAACACCGAATCTGCCACCGTATCCAGTGACTGCCCCGTCATGGAATTCCAGCTCGTCAATGGACACCAGCCAAGGCCAGTACGCTGGTGCTTTTGCTGATGTCAACTTTGGTGGTGAGGTCGATTGGAACTTTCTATTCCAGCAATACAGTGGCTTGCCAGCCATGCAACCGCCACAGCCAATGCCCCATCAACTACCGCAGCCACCTCCACCATCAAGCCAGATACCCGCAAATTCTGGCATGTACTCTGTTTGGCCATGAGCGTAGCGCATGAAGAATTACAGACATGATATAAGAGGTTTGTATGAGCTGGGTTTTGTATGGCATTTCAGCGCGGGCGATCAAGTTTTCGAGTAAAGCATAGACTAGCGCGCCAGCATAGAGTCTAGTCTGACTCGGAATTATTTCGCTCATTTTCTGCCTACCAAGAGGAGCTGATAAAGATCATTTTTGTATATTTGGAATACCCAAGATCGAAGATATTTGCATTTGATCGATCAAGCGAGCTCGACAATATGGTCGCGCCAATCTACTATTGGAATACACGACCGCCAGTTCTAGAGAAACATTTGTAATTTACAATGAACAATATAAAACAATGCAAATAAACTTTCGTCACCTGTGTTACTGCACATATCCCTGACGCGTCAACATGTGGTGTAACGTAAATACAAGGCAGTAGGTTGCTGTTTTCTCATCCTCACGTCGATGATCCTGATCCTCAGTTTTTAGATTACCGGAGTTGGTTGAGTACAGAAATAGCCTCAAAGCAAGCCCAGACTACCTGCAGCTCACTGGCATTGTCTCGAATGTATGCCTTCGCGGCGCAGTCTTGAAAACAGCACCGTTTACAACAACCATGAGCTCACCATCCAGTCCCGAAGGGACCCTGCCGCGACGTAGCAGCATGTCGTATATGCTCTCTCCCAAGACTGAACAAGGCGCTACAAGTGATTTAACGCAGGTACGTTTCCCAATTTTATACTCACACCAAGTCATGACTTGTCCTTTCTGGCCGTCTATATCAACCATTCTTTTTGGCCATCCCATGTGCAAGCCGCAGTTCCTTTTGACGAGAAAAGCAAGAAACAGATTCACCACCCACACTACGAAACCGCCACCGCCGCCGCCGCCGCCCTGAGTCCCCTCTGCCGGGATCCTCTCCACGCACCGTATCAATACCATACCTTTGAGAATCTCGAGGCTCCGCGGCCGGCCGTATCGTCTACGAGCGTGACGACGCTGTCTTCGTCGGTAGAGGACGGCGGTGGTGGTGAGGAGCGGTGGTTGCACATGATGAGATCGTCGGGAGGAGGAGGGGGAGGAGGGCATCTCACTAGGCGTGAGCCCATTGTCACGGTCGTGGTGTGCTCCTTCTTGCTCTGTGGGTTGTTGTACCTGATGGGCAGGGCGTTGCGGTCGTATTGGATCTGTGGAAATGTAATGGGGCGGTGTTGAGAGGGAAAATGGCTTGGGGGGCACCGGGCTGTGCCCGAGGTGTTTGGGACGGAGGTTGATGAGAGAGCGAGTCTGATGAATGACTTAGGGTACACTGTATTCACCTGATTATCTGTTTTTGGGACAACGTGACAAGCAATGGAACCGCTCTGATAGACATCTACAGTGATTTGTTATATATGACTCCTTCGATACCTACGTCTATAAGTCGAGCTTGGAAATGCAGTGACTGCTCTTCAATACGGAACAGAGGTGATTCTACCTAAGTGGCCACATGTTTCATGCTCTGGCTCTCATCAAAGATCTTTGCACCTTTATATGCAGCTATATCTAAATCTGTCAATCATGTACTGTGAGCCAAAGTGCTGACCCAATGATGTTTATGTTGGTAGAGAGTTGCCTGGATATGAGTCCCAAAGACTTGATCTAAGCAGAGATGGTACCGGCCCACCAAAGTTGTTTTACTTTTGGCTGACTTTGTCATTGAGGACATGGTCGGCCACTGCTTATGGAGCACTAGAGGGCAAACCGTTGAAAAACACCATGTTACCCTATATACTTACGCTTACGTAGCTGTAAAAATTATATTATAATAAAAAAGATTAAAGCAAAATAAAGTTTTATATAATTACAATAATTATTTTCTTTTTAATCTTTTTTTCTTTAATTTTCTTCCTTTTTTGCTTCCTTTTTGCATTTTTATAATTATCAAACAGGTGACTTTAGCTATTCGCTGCGCACAATTTGAGGTTTTTCAACAGTTTGCCCTGTAAGCAACCGTAACTGCTTCCGAATCGGCTGCCCTCAGGCTGGTGGTGATGGAAAAGTGCCACTGCCCTGGTGACGTTGCTCTTTACCAAAAGTTAGTACATTTTTACAGTTTATTCTCAACTCTACGATACCAGCTTGATGGAAGAATATGCACCATTCCTCGGTAGCCGGCAGTCGCGCCCTTCAAACTATACATTTGCATATCCAGATGGATCTTGCTAAGCCGTGGTGGGCGGGGTGTTGTTCCCTCCAGAGGCCAAGTCAAAGCTGAACATTCGTGGACCGACCCTATTGGGGCGATGCACCTGTAAATGGAGATTGGGGGTGGGGGAAATGGCGTTTCCGTCTGTTGCTGCGCCCGCTGCGAGAGCATTGCCTAGTCACATCATCAGTCATGAAGTGTGTGCAAGCGCATGTCTTTCCAGCATCGCTACCTAACGCATAGTTTTCGTACTCGAGCGAAACTTGCAGTCAGCCCTTGCATAAATCTCACTTATAAGGATAGAGGTAGTGAAGTCCTAGATATGTTGTGATATTTGAGCATACCGCCATCTACCGAGGTCATGCACACCCGACGACTGGAAAAGCTTTTTGTCCAGCCTTACTCAACATAAAGGACGAATGAGTACCAGTCAATGCTCCGAGGGGCCGCAAATGCATTCAATCCTTCTTCCATGAACAAAACTTACACCAGAACAGATCGATCGCGATTCGCACTTTGTTAAAGTATGAAACACTACGAATACAAGCCAATTACTGCTGATGAGCATGGCTTCCGTCTCATCTTGCTTCATCCGGGATCGCAACCGAAAATCACGATTGAAATTTTCCACGCATTATTGAATAAGGAAGACTTGATGTCGTACGAGGCAGTTTCCTATGTTTGGGGTCCAGCCGACATGTGCGCTTCTGTCTACGTTCAAGAATTCCAAAACTTTGGACCCCGGAAGGGATCTGTGCTCGAGAGCTCTCTCCAGGTCACCAACTCCTTGGAGTTAGTTCTGAGAGACTTGCGGCTTCCTGACAAAAAGCGATGTCTCTGGATAGACGGGATTTGCATCAATCAGAACGACCAGACCGATCAGCAATCGAGAGAAAAGAACCATCAGGTACAGATAATGGGCAAGATCTACAATCGTGCGGAGAGGGTCTTGTTACACCTCGGTCGACCGACGAACATGATGCCGATCTTGAGAGACACCCTTGCACACCTACAAGAGCATCAAGATGCACAAAGAATGCTGAAAAGGAAAAGGCCCCCGGGTCTGGAACAAGAGAATAACTATTTGGATACTTTGCCGGAAAGGAAAAGACTTCGGGATCTGGAACAAGAGCTTGAACAGAACCTGCAAGGCCTGGAAGAACTGCAAAACTTACCCGAGACGACAGAGGTGCAAGAACAAGTGCGGCAAAAGACCCAAGAGCTAGAAGACAAACTGCGTGAGTTCAATGAGCGGCAGAAACCACCAGAGCTTCAGAAGCCGCACAAGTCCGATAACTTGAGAGACGAGATTAGCGAAATGGATTGGGAGCAGGTTTCTAGCAACCTTGCTGAGCGCTATACCAATTTCCACGAAAGGATACGACAGTCTATGGATTATGTTCTTACGCAACCGTGGTTCCGGAGAGTGTGGATCATTCAAGAGGTCGCGAATTCTCGAGAGGCTTTGATCTACTGGGGTCCTACAAGCCTCTCAGTCCGTTGGTTCGTGGATCTGGTCCGAAAACTCGGCGTCAACATGGATACGCATCAAAACGCTCTTCTGGATCTGATGCCACGAAGTCGACGAGAAGAGAACAGTTCAAGCTCTGGACAAGATCTTTACGACCTGCTCATACGTTTTAATGGAGCAGAGGCTTCGAAAGACCATGATCAGATATTCGCCCTATTGGGAATGTGTACACACGGAAAAGGCCAAGGCACAATCGCTATAGACTATTCAAGGAGTGTCAAGTCTGTTATTTGCGATACGATTGCATATATCGGCTACTGCGATAAAAGCGACGTACCGCCTATACTCACTATGCCAGGTCATTTCGTGGGGGGAATTCGTTCCTTATTGGATGATCTAGTCGTTGATTTCGTTTGCAACTCCAAGACAGCGAGTCTTCGCTCTTTATTGTCTAATCGAGGGGATCAGATCACCATTACGCCGCGTATGATTGAGAGAATGACGGACCCGCAGGGGGGGAAGGAAGTGACCAGTATCTTGCTCAGCCATCGGCCTGACGCGCTCACTGTGCCGGTGAAAGCCTTGGAGCACGTGTCTTATCGCGGAGATTTGGACTTGTCTGAGGTCCTAGTCACATATTGTGCAGAAGAATTCCCGGATTCGGTGAGATGGATTCGAGCCACCCTATATAAAAGAACATGCATAACACCCAGAACGGGTGGGCGCGCCCCAACACAGTCTTCTTGGCTTACTCAATTGGGGCGAACTATTCTCGCTGGAGAGGTGGACGACTTGAGACATTTGCTCGAGGGAAAAGTCAACGTCAATGAAACGGGGAAAGGGCTTTTGACTCCGCTCAGTTGGGCGGTAATTGCTGGAAAACAAGATATGGTCGCGATGTTGCTTGATTATGGTGCATATATCGAGGCGTCTGATACCGATGGTCAAACGGCATTAGCACTAGCTGTACGGCATGGGAGAGAAAATATTGTCGAAACTTTACTTGATCGCGGTGCCAGCATCAATTCACGTGATGCAAGTGGCCGAACGCCCCTTTCAATGGCTGCGAGCGGCGGTTTTGATGGCATTTTGTCGCTGGGACGATCAAAGCATGGGGCAAGCCTCGGGTATCACCAATGGCGACGGATCGTGAAGGACACGAAGCAGAAAGCCAACACCAAAGCAGCAACAGCCCAAATCGATGAGCTCTACTCGACCATACTTCGATTGCTTCTAGACGAAGGCGCCAGTATCGATTCTGCTGATAATGACAACCAGACACCTTTGTGGTGGGCAGTCAATTATGGGCATGAATCTGCCGTCGAGATTCTCCTTCAGAACAAAGCCAACACCGAAATCACCTCCCGTAGTCCCATGTCATTGCTGTCATGGGCGATCTGGAATGGTTATGAGGGAATCATAGCTCGACTGATTGAGAACAATGGTTTGGGTGCTGTCTCAAAAGATGACGCTTTGGTATGGACAATTCGTGCTGGCAATGAATCTTTGCTCAAAGAATTGATTGACAGACTTGCGATCCAATCTACATCAACGTTTGGTAACACGTTGTTGCAAAAAGAGACGAATCATGGCATCATGAAATCACTCAAGTCAGCATTTTGGGTGGCAGTGGAGGAGGGGAATACTGCTGCATTAGAGGTCTTATCTCAGCATCAAACGTTCACCAAAAGCTCGTTGCCAGAATCCAGGGCACTTCTTCTCGCCGCTTCGGAAGGTTACGCTGACCTTGCAAAAATTCTGCTAGAAGCAGGAGGTGATGTCAATTACGAGAACTCGCATGGAGATACCCCATTGTCGAAGGCGGTTGAGAACGGGAATCGCGAGATGGTACAATTTCTCCTCGCGAAAAACAGCAATCCTGATGGTTCCAGCCGTAATACAAGCAGCCCCTCCTGGGTGCAATTCGCAATGACTATGCGAGTATTGTACAGGATCTTCTGAAGAGCAAGGCCAATGTGGATGCGAAATGCAAGAATGGTGGAACAGCCTTGTCGGAGGCTGTCCGAGGGGGTCAACTGGATATAGCACGACTGCTTTTAGACCATGGAGCCAAGGTCGAAGCATGTAGCTCTGAGGGGGATCTCCGTTGATCGAGGCATGCTGCTGGGGGATCGTTGCAATGGTGGAACTCTTGCTCGATGCAGGGGCCGATGTCAATGCTCGCAATAATCTGGGTACGACGGCCCTTGATTCAGCAAAGTGGATAGCGAATGACCAGATTGTGCACATGTTGGAAGCCAGATTGATGCAGAATCAGTAGCAGTTCTCCAAAATTAGACAGTATCATATTGATTTTCTAGCCTATCTTGGACGAGTACAAGTTTGACATTCTAGCCATCAGTGCTGGGAATAAGCCAAGTCAAGCCAAGTCCGACCCCCCGGCTCACTTACTTCGTCAAGTCAAGTCAAATATGGCATATGGACTCGCTCCCAAGTAATACTTACAAGTTTTGATCACGTGGTAGTATACGGCCAATTAGAAAGCGTATATTAAAGAGAAGTGGGGTCGTCGGAGGGGTGGGAAAGGGACCTGCCAGCGCATACAAAAATAGGTACCTAGGTACCTAAATTTTTATTTTAAGGTATATTCTGGGTTCAAGTCCAAGTAAGTATCGCCTAAGAAGAACTTACTCCTAAGTACGGTAAATTTTTGGGCCTTGCTCGCTTGGACCTGTAAGTATTCAAGTATAAGTAAATTTACTTGGCTTGTTCCCAGCACTGCTAGCCATGCTGGCACATTATGATAACTTCTCCCCCTTGACAAATAGCGGCACCATGGCACCCTCACCAACGCGAAACTCGGGGGCGCCTGTTACTTTCAGAATGGCTGAGAGGGCATACGAATGCGTCGTAAGCCCGACAAAGACGGAGTCGTGGTGGGCAAAAATGTCCTCTAGCAATTTCTGCTTGCGGATGACCTGCTCATCCATGGTCTCGGTTGCACTGGGGCGCCAAAGCACGTCGGCCTCGGCAAACCCGTGCTCAATGATGCAGTCAGGGTAGTTGTCCCGTATCCAAGATTGGGAGCTGCGTCGGTCGCACGTGTGGTCAGTGAGGAATTCACGGAGATGCTCCTTGACGACTGGGCGCAGCGTGCGGCCGTTCTGGGTAAACACGGGCATATACACAAGCTTGGTCGTCTCGAGACAGCGGGCCAGCGGGCTGGTGTATATCGTCTGTGGCAGCGGTATTCCCTGGCTCTGGACGCCGTCGACCCAAAACTCGCCGAGCTGATGGGCCTGGGCGATCCCCTTGCCAACGAGATGAGCGTCGGCCAAGGCGTTTGTGCCGTCCGAGTCCTGATGTGACCAATACTCCTGCAGGCACGCGGTTATCAAATGTTTTGCTTTGGCCCGGG
>NW_006917093.1:1207485-1369941 GCF_000516985.1 Pestalotiopsis fici W106-1 | reverse complement strand
AAAAAAAAAAAAAAAAAAAAACTGGTGGAATAAAGCTGCATACCTTCCACAATTGCGACTCGACTCTTTCCATGCACTGATTGTGCGCACCAAAGCCGTGCCGGACGACAAAGAAGACCTTGTACGACACGCCCTCCCCGCACTGCCGATTCAGCCTCTCGACATGGCGGGCAAACCTCGCCCACTGAGGCAGCGTCTCTGTATCCTCGACACTTTCGCCGTCATAGCCTTGCTCCAAGAGTCCCAAGTTTGGCTGTGTCGCAATCTTGCCGCCGGGACTCTCTGCAGCGGCTTTTGGGTAGTCGATGAAAAACCCTGGAACGCTGGAGAACTTGTACTGAGGACTCGCCTCGGCTGTTTACTGCTATAGTTACCATCATGCGCTTCTAATAAACAGACCGGATCTGGAAAGTAAGAATAAATTTACTGGGAAGACGTGGCATCTGCGCTGGACCTGTGCTGGGTGGCTCAGCAGTGACAGTGGGCCCTTCAGATTGTAGTCGAGAAATCGACTGTTCTGAATAGTTTGGTGTGGTCATCTCAAAGGAAGTCTCTCGAGTTCGTTAAATGTATCTTATGTTGATGATATCTTGATCAGCTTGAGTTATTGAGGGGAGAGATAGATACTGTTATAACTTTTTGAGGCGCAGTTGGGCCCTTCTGCTTGCGGGGATCGTTTGCCTTGTTTGCATTCCTTCAGGAGCACAGCAACAAAGCCCCAGAGAAAAGCACGACCAGGCGGCGATCTCTAAATTACTATTACATACCTACTTGAGTGATGGCTCTTCCACATGTTATGAAAGTAGAAAAACATATCAAATTATGTTTGCCAGTATTCATAAAGCTTTGCTTAGCCAACACCACCAACGGACCCTTGTGACTTTCCATATCATCAGTTTTGATCATTGCCGAAAGGACATCATGCAGCCTTTCATCACTGCTAGTACGAGTCGATTATAAAATTAGCATTTGCTGTAGTGAATGAATCAGACAACAGCTGGTATTTGGTATTAAATAAACATAACATAAAGAGTATAGTGAATCGTTTCTACCCTAGTGTCACACATGTGCACCCATAACGGAGGAAGTGATTCATCATCTCACTGTCAAGAAATCACCAGGTACCCTAACAAAATTATCAAGGCAAAAATCAAAATATGTCCTCGGTGCAGGGAATCGAACCCTGAGCTAAGGAGTGAGAATCCTTAATGTTAGCCATTACACCACGCCGAGTTCTATTTGTTGTTGATGTTTCATGCGATGTTTAGGCCCAAATGGACAGGGAAACAATCAAGGAGAAGGAACTTGTTGTTGTTTGGTAAGAGAACGGATACGGTGTGATTGTCTGGGAAAAATGGAAGGCGCGCCCGTTTGCGTCCCCGCTCGAACCTTGGGATGCCTCAAGTTGTGACTTGGTTATTTTTATTGTGCAAAGCGCAATATACATAGGTATATCTGAAATTCACAATCTATCTTGATTGCATATATAATATCCAGCACTAGTTGCATCATCTCCTTATTCCCTCAAAATGCCTATATGAACGACAAACCCAGCATTAGATTTGAGATCTTCGGTAAGAGCAGACTCTGGGACACGCCAGGTTCGAAAGCGCTGATGAAATTCTTTTATCCACCCCTCAAAAATCTCGGGATCACGAAGCTGTTGAGCCCTGGAAATGTGTTCGGTTAGCCACATAAGACTGGGCTGGATAGAAACAGATGCGAGAGGGTACTTACACGATGCAGACAGCTGGCTCACTTGGCCCTTCTGTGTCTGCCGCCCTCAACTTGCACACATCAACGCACGTCTGGACCAAGGGGCGGATCAGGGCATCATTGTAGATGCAGTCACAGGCAATGACGAGATCAAAGCTCTTGACAGTAGTGGACCCAGTCAAGTCAGAGGTGACCTCGTCGAGTTCCCAGTCCAGAGGGGTAAAGCCCACATCGGTCTTGGGCAATACAGAAGCTCCTTTTCCCTTGCGACGAGACCCAGGACCAGTCGTGGTTGCGCGACTAGCATTCTCTGCCAAATTGCTTTCGACGAATTTTGACACATACGGTTGGTCGCTGAGAACATATTTGGATATGGACGGACCCAAGGCCAACCCCGTGAGGCCAGAGATGCCACAACCCAATTCGATGACGGCAGAGGATGAGTTGAGCATGGCAGTCTTCCACAGAGGATTACTGGGAGAAGTGATCCATTCTGCAAACATGGGAGTTATCTTCCAGAGCACTGTGTATTAAACCAGCATTAGAAATTGTTTCCCTATAAACCATCTTTATAGAAAAGGTCATCTACTCACCGGCGCCCGTAGTTCCTCCCGCACGATTTGACGAGAGGACGGTTGGGGATTGGTGAATGACATAGTCTTTGCCAGCTACCGTCAATTCCAACTTTGATGCTCTAGCGTCCACAAACCCAAGATTTTGAGAGGGTATCTCGCGACTGAAGAGAAGAAATGTTTCTACAAAGATGAGACATGTTAGCCATGCATCTCATTAGATGGGATTATACCCTCTGAGAAAACATACCCTCATCTGGATCATCAACCTCTCCACCTAGCAATTGTAAGAAGCTGTCCATATTTTCCAGTGCCGGCTCATATAATTGGTTCGCGAAACAAAAAAGTGCACATTTTGGTCAGTTCCCGCGCTAAACCTGGCGGGCTGGACTCCGCTGATTGGGCGACTCTTGGCTGGGGTCGGCTGGTCGGGCTACAATGCGGTAGCAGTTGTGGCTTGGAAAAACATGATACAGATAAATCAGATTTCCTCACCGGGACAATGCACATGTACAACGCACGTGTTTGACTGGAAATGTCTCAAGACAGCCAGTAAGCAATGAGTGACGTGTGAAAAGTAGACAATTTGTAAGACCAGCAGCCATGACCAAGTAGGATCTTTTTTCTTTCTTTTTCTGGCTCGACAAATATCAAACTGCGGCCTGGGGTCATAGTGCACTAGACACTATTACCTGTCTAATTCTAATGATATATGCAGAGTACCTTTGATGTATGATAGTGACTGGCTATAGATCTGTCAACTGAGCTAATAGTTATCTGAGCATTTCTCCCGAGATAGATAGGACAATAGTGTAGTTGGTGATTCGAATCAATACCTCAAGTGCTGACTGGCAAAGGACTGGTAGTTGGGTAGGGTCCTACAGAGTACGTGGAGATGAGTTCGTCATTGTTTAAAATCTGGAGCTTGTACTTTAGCTAGACTTGGCCTGGACCAAGCAAGATTGACTGGGGGGTTGGCAGCTGTTCATTTGTCGCGCTAGGCCCCGCCCAGAATCGCACCGTCGTGATTGGCGCTCGGCATCTGTGCGGTCGCATAAGTGCGGTGCTGGGTAATGTACGTACCTAGGCAAACCTACCCAGCAGCCCCGAATGTTTTCGTCATTTCTTCTGGGAAGCTCCAAGCCTTGAGCTAGGTAGGTTAGGTAGCCGATCAGGACAACCACGGTCATCACAGAGAGAGACGGAGAGCAGGGAAACCCAAAGACGACGTCGCACATACTTTTGCTCTGCTTAATTCCGTCGTGATCCCCTCAAACCTCGGTCTTTTCATCTTTATACCCCCCCATTTAGGCCTTTCTCTTGCCCAGGATATTGCCCTCGGCTTGCCAATTTTACCCCCCTGGTGTTATTCTTCTCCAGCTGGTATCTCTCATCCACAACATCTCTTTTCCTCCTTAACCCCGAATTCCTCCCAACCTCCGACATCCTCCCCAACTGTCCGGTCCCTCGTCGTATTGAGGTTGACCCTTGACATCCATCTGCAAGGCTGCATCCCCTCCTCACCCGGACCTTCCTACTGACCGCCCTCATCGCCGTCATCATGTCGTGGGCAGACGCAAAATACAGACATCTGGCGCTTCAGCCAAAGATGTCGGCGCGCCCTCCCTTCTCCATCGAAGTGCCTGACTCGAAGCCCGTCGAAGGCGAAACCATCCCGCGCCGCCACCCTCTTGCAAAAGATGGTCTCATCTCGAAGCCGGTTGACAACATCTCCACCGTCTACGAGCTTGTGCGCGTGAGCGCCGAGAAGTATGGCAACGCCAAAGCCCTGGGCTCCCGTCGCCTGGTGCGCACCCACCAGGAGACCAAGAAGGTCAAGAAGATCATTGATGGACAGGAGCAACAAGTCGACAAGAACTGGACCTTTTTCGAGCTCAGCGCCTATGAATATATCACCTACCACGAGTATGAGAAGCTCATTCTTAACATTGGTTCCGGTCTGCGGAAACTCGGAATGCAAAAGGACGACCGCGTACACATCTTTGCTGCCACAAGCCAGAACTGGCTGGCCACGTCGCATGCTGCAGCTTCGCAGTCCATGCCCATCGTGACTGCCTACGACACTCTGGGAGAGGACGGTCTGAGACACTCCATGGTCGCAACTGGTGCCAAGGCCATTTTCCTGGACCCCCATCTGCTGCCGACTCTGGGCAACGTACTGAAGGATGCGACCGAGGTGCGCTATGTTATCTGGAACAGTCAGAACCAGGTCAAGGAGGAGCACATCAACGCTCTCAAGAGCAACTTCCCTCACATTACCGTCACTAGCTTCAAGGACCTTGAGAAGCTCGGCAAGGAGAACCCCACTGACCCCGTGCCCCCTGCTCCCGAGGATCTCTGCTGCATCATGTACACATCTGGCTCCACTGGCACGCCAAAGGGTGTGCCTCTGAAGCACAGAAACGTCATCGCCGCCGTTGCTGGTGTCAGTGTTGTGGTCCAGCCATTCATTGGTCCTGGCGATGGTCTTCTGACATACCTCCCATTGGCTCACATTCTTGAATTTGTCTTTGAGAATGCGTCCCTCTACTGGGGAACGACTATGGGCTACGGTAACCCAAAGACACTGTCTGACCAATCCGTCCGAAACTGCGCTGGTGACATTCGCGAGTTCAAGCCCTCTGTCCTTGTCGGTGTGCCGGCAGTCTGGGAAAATGTCAAGAAGGGCATCAGCGCCAAGGTCGCTGCCGGTTCTTCCATCGTCCAAAACATGTTTTGGGGCGCTCTATGGGCTAAGCAGACGCTCTTGTCTGCCGGACTCCCCGGCTCGGGTCTTCTTGACGCCATAGTCTTCAAGAAGATCAAGGAGGCGACAGGCGGCAAGCTCAAGCTCTGCATGAACGGAGGTGGTCCGATTGCAAAGGACACGCAAAAGTTCATCTCCATGGCAATTGCCCCAATGATCAGCGGTTACGGTCTCACGGAAACCACTGCCATGGGTTGCTTGATGAACCCCCAGGAGTGGACCTCGGAGTCGTTGGGTGCCATGCCCGCCTGCATTGACGTCAAGCTCGTGGACTTCCCCGATGCCGGATACCACGCCACAAACAAGCCCAACCCCCAGGGTGAGGTCTGGATCCGTGGTCCGTCCGTCTTGGAGGAGTACTACAAGAACGACAAGGAGACTGCAGAGGCCCTTGCTGAGGGTGGCTGGTTCAAGACTGGTGACATTGGCGAGTGGGATCAGTATGGTCATCTCAAGCTGATTGACCGCAAGAAGAACCTTGTCAAGACTCTGAATGGAGAGTACATTGCCTTGGAGAAGCTCGAGTCAATCTACCGCTCGGCTGGTGTCGTTGCAAACATCTGCGTGTACGCTGATGACTCCAAGACCAAGCCAGTCGCCATCATCGTCCCCATGGAACCTGCACTGAAGAAGATTGCAGCTTCGGTTGGTGTTGAGGATGGTAACCTCGAGGAGCTTGTCCACAACAAGAAGCTGCAAAGCGCTGTGCTCAAGGAGCTCCAGAACACTGGTCGCCAGGGCGGACTCTCGGGCATTGAGATCATTGACGGTGTTGTGGTTTCGGATGAGGAGTGGACACCGCAGAACGGCCTGGTTACTGCTGCACAAAAGCTGAACCGCAAGGGCATTGTGGGCAAGTACAAGAAGGAGATTGACGAGGCCTATGGCTCGTCGTAGGTGGTTCTGGAATACGAATTTAGTAGCAGTAGTAATAATTTTTTTTTCTTTGCACAAGGTGGGCAACTCGGAACGGATGTGAATCACAAAAAATACGAGTCAAGGCGGTTGGTTCCTTTGGTTTCTTCTTTTTCCCACTCAACTTCCGGCGCGTCTTCAGGGTATCATGGAAGAGGACATTTATGTATATAGTCTTGTAGTATCAAATTAGTTCCTTTTCCATTGACTGCATGAACTCTGAGATATATGCTCGTGAGTGGAATCATGAATGATCATATGTCCAAGAATCACACCACAACCAGCTGTTAGCCGATTCGGAAAGTCTCGCATTCACTTGGCATGACATGGAAATGATCGTATCTACAAAAACAAGAACACGACAAAAGATGTCATCTCGGATATATTTCGTGTTTATTTCAGGAGGAAAAGAGCTCATAAGGAAAGAGCTAGAGAAGGAAAGAAGAGAGTCTTGAAAGTTCCATCTCGGCGCCAGTTTAATCATGGTGGTTTTCCTTTCTCATCAGCCTTTCCAAACGCCCATCCCCCCAGTCTTTCTCCTTACTTCTCCTGTACTTTCATCGTCATCATGATCAGGGTATTTGGTCGTGTCGTACATGACCTGGTCACATTGTTCCATCTTGGCCTCTCGAGCAGTCGTAAGTTTGTTTGATTGGTTGGCGGTGTGTTTTACCATCAGTAGCTTTCTCGAGGGAAAAATGTTATTATACCAGGCCGTCGTATAGAGACAGGGCGGATACAATGGTTTCGTCGCGTTTACTGCCCTCCTTGAACTCTTCCATGTCTAGACTGCCATTCTCGTCCTTGTCCATCATTCGGAAGATCTTCCTAACGCGCTTCTCGGGGGTATCCTCATCCTCTGGCAATTTGACCATGGAGCCGACCTTTTTTTCGGGTCACAAGTTAGCATGATGGTTCATATCAACAGCCGACTCCTTTCGCGACCGGGTGGGGGGCCGGAATCTTACCATCTTGTAGATAGCCTCTACAATCTTGAGCATCTCGTCGTAACTAATCTTGCCGTCTCCGTCGATATCGTACAGCTGGAAGGCCCAGTCGAGCTTGTCCTCCATCTTACCGCGGCTCGTAACGCTCAAGGCGCAGATGAACTCTTTGAAATCAATCGAGCCCGACTTATCGCTATCAAAGACGTTGAAGACGTAATCTGCAAATGACGAGGGGTCACCGAATGGGAAGAACTGGCGGTAGATCTTCTGAAACTCCTCCTTGGTGAGCATGCCCGAGGGGCAATCCTTCAGGAAGCCTAGAGGGAGGGTGAATAGTGTTAGCCGTCATGAACTTGCTCCCTCTGTCGTTTGCTTTGTCTTGTTCCACAATCGGCATGTTGCTCACCCTTGTACCATTGCTGCAGCTCCTTCTTATCAAAGTGTGTTGACTTTTGTAGTTCGGCAAGTTGCTCCTGCGACAACTTGGACTGTCTGGAAATAGGGTCTCGTTAGCAAGGAATTGGTTGGGAGACGTGCGCTGCTTCGACTGCAGTGACTACGCAGAATGCGCGGTGATAAGAAAGCCGCCATCACGTTGGTGGGGTGACCTGTCGCGAACGAATGTGCTTCATTTTGCTGTTTCGTGACATGTGCAGCCCTGTGATACACCAACTTGTCGAAAAGCAGGAAACAACACGGGAGGCAACTCACGATTTACCCATACTGGCAAAGAGGGTTTGCTTGCTACCGAAGCGGCGCAAAGGCTGAGATTTTGCGTAGAAAAAGGTCGGAGGGTTTTATTGTTGACGGGGAACGGGTTTCGTGTGCAAGGTACCGCTCTCCGTAGTTTGGCAGTGGTCGCGAGGGGCGAGGGGTAGGAGGAGACCAGCGTCGATCCAAACGATGGTGTCGCAGTTGAAAGAGGAATGGGACGCCTCGGCGCTGAGATGGCGAGCAAGGGCCTCGAGATACCGACCCAGAAAAAAAAAAACACAAAAAGTCACGCGCAAAGAACTGGTCGGTCGGTTCGGGAGGGAATTTAAAGACTACCAGAGTCTCCCTACAAGTTGCTCTTATTCACGACTTTATTGACCGACAATAAAGTCAAAAGCGAGAGGGCCGATTTCTCAGGATTACCCAGGCGGCTCCGACGGGGGTTAGGTAGGTATTTGGGTGGTCCGTCGTCTGGTGGGTGGTGAGTGGGTGGTGAGTGGATGATTGATTCGAGGGCGAGGCTTTTGCGCTGTTAGTTCTGGTGCGGGCGCCGGGTGTGCTAAGTGTACAGCAATAAAGAGATGGAACAGGAGAGGAAATCACGTACGTCCTGATGCCCTAATCTGACAGAAAAGACTGCGAATAGGTTACAAAGGCGACAAAGATTGGTGTAGGGAGGGGAGGGAAGTTGAGATTGTCGTACAACCAATATTTCCCTGATTGATTGCCAAAGTTCAGTTCGTCCCAGGGCTGGAGGGGCAGACGTAAGAGGTAATGTAATGTAGGTAGGCGGGTAGGTATGGGTAGGTTAATTGGAGGGGATCAAGGACAGCAGCACAGGCAGGCAAGCAGGCAAGTGGGCAGGCAGCTCGAGCCAGCGCCAGGCCAGGCCAGAACGAGAGGGTGGAGGGGAGGCAATCGGATTGGGGCGGCGATTCACTTGCGGCTGATGATGATGTATGCAGTGACGGTACCGTATCGAGATTTAGCGGGACATACGCGCTGTTGTCAGTGTGCTAGTAACGCTCTTAGCACTATAACACGTGGATATTGTACGTAGCCTGGCAAGCAAAAAACAAAAGAGTCAAAGGATTCTTTAGCGATTGATAAGCACGAGTAATCACACATTGATGCGATATTCAAGCACCTACGGATGCATGAATTGGAATTCCAAATGCTTCTATAACCTGGATTGTCTATCATGACTTCCATGTAGCTGTTTCACTGGCACCTAGACTTGAAAGTGTATTCATAATGCTGCCAACAAGGCCCTAGTGCATATACAAATAGGCCTTGATGGCGATCATCCAAAGACAGGCGAACATACTTGGGGAGATAATCATGGTTTCGCGGACTCGAGGGGGCCGCGTGTCAACAATCCAACTTGGCTCTTAATACAATCTAGTAACCTTTCTCTCGCTCGGAGCCCTCCCAAATCTAGCTGGGACTGTACATATGCAGTGATGGCCCTTGCATACAGAGTACGCTGCTGCTTAAATACCCATGAACTTGGCAGTGGGAGAAAGGGAATGATGGCGCGGGGTTCATGTTAGTTGGGAAGGCCCCTCCGCTTAAACCGGTGACCATGAACATTAGACGGAATCATGTCGGTTAATAAAACAACTGCACATTATTCACAAATGAATAGATGAAATTGCCAGCCGGAGGCCTTTTGATTTAGTTACGAAGGTATATGGATTTTCTACTCAAACTTCTAGAAGGTCAAATCACCATTCCCATGACATGGACTAGGTCCGTTAGCCAATTGAGCTTTCTCTTGCCAGCTTGCTAAGCAATGATGTAAGAGGTGGCTGTGCCTCCCATAGGTCTTTTACGCAAACCTGCGCCCCGCCCCAACAGCAGTTTACCTTGAGGGCTGGATGGGTTGGGATGGGATCGAGAACCAATGTCGAATCGGCTCGCTGAACTCTGAATTCTCTCCGATCCAAGACTTCTTGGCTCTTCGCTCTCACTTGCCTTTTCCGTCCTGTTCCAATATTGACTGGGCGAACTGGGGCAACGGGGGGTTCCCCAAAGCTTGCTGCCCAGCTTTGGTTTTCTTATTCTACAAAGCTTTTGACAAGCATTGAAAGTCAAGACTGTTCAAGCTTTCTTGTCAAAAGTACCGAGGTATTGTGGCTCGTGGATTTTGACAAAAACTCGACGGAACTCGACCATATTGTGACAAGAGCGCACTTGTTGAACAACACAATTGGCTAATAGACTTTAATCACATTTGACCAGCATTGTTTTTGTGTCAATGCGCCGAGTTGAACCACACAAACTACTAAGGTTAGGTAGTCAGTCTAAGTATCTCTTATAATTATACTCATTGGCACCAGCCATTCTACAAAATCCCAAGAGTCCTCTGATGCATTTGCGATTTTCATTCACAAGTCACGGTTTTGCTGCTGGTTCGGGTCATTCGGGTCATTCGCCCTCACCATCGGGTTACCCGGAGCCGTGGTCCTGGAGATTTTGTTGCTGCTGACCCATTTCAAGTCTCCATACTCCGCCGCTCTACGCGGCTTTGACAGCCCTACGATGGAAACAGGGATGCCGCCGCACCTTATTGCTGAGAATCTATCAAGAGTCAGTCTGGCATTTCGACAGACTCCAATCGGCCACTTCTACAAGCTGTCTAGAAATTTGGCAACGTTGCAAAACGAACAGTATTAGGTTTCAAAAACGTGACATTGAATATATTTCCCAAACACAATGATATCTAACCAATGGAAACAAAGCCTCCAATGCTGCCGACAAACGCTCATCAAAAATCATTTTCTCGTTCCCATGCGAGGACAAGAGAGGGAGAGCCTTTCCATAATCTGCAACTCCTGAGCCAACTCCATGTTTGCCACTTTCGTTGATCCGTCAAATGCATCGTGCGCTGTGTTTGGCGACGTACTTCTCCCCTACCACAGCACTGCATCGTAGTAGCCTTTCTCTGTATCATTCAAGCTCAAACAAAAGTTCGAGCCCTCTGGCCACGACACCAAAGCGTCTAGCCAACGACAGCCTTTGCGCTGAGACTTTCCAAGAACCCTTGAAGATCATCTTTCCGCACTTCCACCACGCAGTGCTCGAAGCTATCGATGCGTACCCGGGCATTGGTCTCCGTGATAACATCTTGAAATGCGCTGCCAAACTTGTTCAGTCCGTAACCCTTTTTCTTGCGCTCCTCCAACTCCTCATCTTCATCCTCCGAATCAGAGTCAGAGTCGCTCGCCTCAGACTCTGTCTCGTCATCTTCTTCTTCATCGTCATCGTCTTCACTGCGCTGGGCTCTCTTTGCTGCCTTCTTCTCCTCTCTAATCTTCCGCCGAGCTTCCCTCTCCTTTTGCTTCTCCTCCCTCTTGGCAGCCTTCTCTTTTGCCTCCTCCCGGTCCAGAAAGGCCAAGTCAGGGCCTCCACCGCCTCCGGTGCCTACCACAACGTACACGCCTCTCTTCTCATTCAAGCTGGCGACAACCAGAGGCGTGCCTCGACCACCATGGCTTAGTCTTCCCTTGTCATCACGCTCCTGCTCTGCCAATGCCTCTCCAATCCACAGCGCCAGTTTTGTGAGCGCTGCTGGGTGCGTAAATAAAGGTACATCGGGCCCGTCCTTGATGACGCACATGCGAAATGCGTTGAGATGTTTGATTTGCTTCTTGCCGATGAGACTAGTGCCAGTGCGGAATATTGCCCGATGCAAGTACTGTGCTGTTGGAACGCTGGCCTTCAGAGCGTCAATGTTTTCCAAGGCATCGTAGGCTTCCCAGAATCGGGAAACCCATTCTTCCGCCTCTCCCTGGGCGTCATCGTCGGCTGCATCGAGGATTTGCGACGAGAATAACTGGCCATGTTCACCATCCACTGAGGGTGCGTTGCGACCGACTTCAAGAATGGCACCAATCACGACTCCCACGTCTTGGGCAGAGAGTGTAGCACGCCAACCCCAGCTACGTACAAACCCCCAACCGTCTTTGGCACCAGCGCGATCGCGGCCGTCCGTTTCTGCAGGAGGTACCATATCATCGAGGTTGTATAGAGAGGCGTATTTGAGCAGTTTAGTGCGCAGCTCCTTTTTAAGCATCATGTCCATGTGTGTATAGCTCTGCTTGCATTGAACCAAGCTCACGCCCATTTTTGCCAGCAACTTATGTAATCGTTTGAGGCCACTCTCGTGCCAGATGCGGAGTTTTGAAAACAGATAGGGAGAATGAAGCATGCTGTCGTAGAGAGACCAGTGCCTGATTAGCAGGAATCTCGGTTCGGGCGATAGTCTGATCGAGGTATCTTCAGGACTACGGGCAGTTGTGGGTATTATGCCTGCACTCTCTGATGGGGAGACTCGGCCTGTCTGCGATGCAAGCTCTGGAGGATTGAGACGCCGTACTTCGTCACGCAACAACTGTCGTATCCTTGCGCCACGGACACCCATCCACCCAGCGGCCGGCGTGGTTTCGGAACCTCGAACGGAAACAGCAAGGCCTCCAGATGACCGACCGTAGAGTTCCATGGATGTAACGCCGACTATGGTGAGCCACAAGAGGTCATTGTCTTCTCGACCGAGCTCTGATGCCAACGAATAAATCATGGCGGAGACAGGTTCAGAATACGAAGCGCCCATGCGGTAATATTTTCGTAATGTCGTTTCGTGCTCTATCTTCATTCGCAGCAGTTTCCGCCGCAAGGAACGCGCTGATTGACCGGTTGGAGGTTGTGCTGCTGAGGGAGGATCTTCGGCGTCGTCCGACCTGATGATCTCTGGGTCGCGTAGAGACAGTAGACCTCGTTGCGCTGGGCGGCGCGGTGAGTCTGGAATTGGTGTTGACGAAAATGGTTGTTAGCATCTATGATGTTTGTCATGCTTTGTGAACAAGCTTACAGAATTACTCCGCCTTCTTTGCCTGGGCCGATCGTCTTCTTCGTCACTACTCTCGTCTCGATCCGACCACGACTTTCTCTTTTGACCTGGTTTTGGGAGGGTTGGCTCTTCCCGTCTCTCCTCTTCCCCTTCCGACTCATCGTCGCTGTCGCCGTAGAGGTCGCCTTCTTCTTCGTCAATATCGGGCATATCCACCAGTGCAAGGTAAGCGTTGCGTTCCGCGGTTAAGCCCTCGACAATATCGCCGTCGTCAAATACTATGATGCCTCCCTTTCCAGGCTTATACGTCCGACTTATGCGCCCTGCCGTCACGCCTTCTGGAGCGCGAGCCTGATAGCTCGACGCGCCCTCTGCCTCGGCCTCGAGCGGGTATCCTCCAAAGACGTTGCTCAGATTCCAGGGGCGGTGCGAGTCAAACACCCATACTTCGACACCACCAAAGCTCGACTCTTCGCCGTCCTCGACTTCGAGCCCCAGGATAGTTCCCATGTCAACCATACCGCCGACGCCTAGACACACGACGACACCACCACTGCCGCCACGCGTCTCCATCATTGGGGCAACAAGCTCCTGCCCAGCTCGTTCGAGGTCGCCATAGCCAGCCACGGGGTGGATCTTGTGCGGTATGTAGTCGTGCTTGAGTAGGCGAGTGAGGATGCGACAGGCGCAGAGGGCGTCGGGCTCGAGGGCGGCAAGGATGAGGACTGGCGGCGACAGTGGATGCCTCGTCTTTTGGAGGTGGACGTAGAGTTTTGAGATCAACTCGCGTGGCAGATACATGATTCAAGATGTATCCAGACGCGTCGCCTAAGGCCTACAAGAAGCAATACATGGAGATCTTCTTCTGGGGGGTTGCTGCTTGGGCTTTGGGTGCGCGGGATCTTCGATGAGCACTTGTAATAACCTATAAGACGCGTTTTCGTTTGATTGTCTGGCAAACGCGATGCTATGATCAAGGTCGGAGATGTTGGTATGGTGATCAAGAGGGTATATATGACAAGGCAATGGATACAGAAAGTAAATAATACACAATCAGCTTTCAATGTCTCGTTGGTCCCAAGGATGTGGAAGGTTTCTGTTAGTGCAGGTGGGCGGGCTGGTGGAGGAAATCAATACTTTCATAGGTACACGGTGTGTAAGTGGGTGTTTATGGGCGAGACGCGGTTTTGGGACCTGCAGAGACGCGACTTTTTGTGTAAAGTACATGGGTACCAGCCATGCTTGCCATCAATGCGTGCCATGCTAGCTCTGCAAGAAAAACCTGGCAGGACACGAGCTAATCACCACCACTTCTTTGCACATGCACCGCGGCGCGTTTTCGGTTGCTCCCGGGGGTGTTCTGAGCCACTAACATCCGCCACAATTAGCGGGGTGACTACTGAAGGACGCGATCGCAGAGGGGACATTCAGCCATTTGAACAATTGTGACTGGTTATGATTTATTAAGAAAAATTGAGATCATAGAGGATACAAGCATGTCTTTATATGTCAAGTTCCATATCATCAGGAATTACTCTCCCATGGACAGTCTTTAACTGGGATAACGACTGGTGGATTGAATTGGGTTTCTGCAACCAATGGACTGTGCCCAATAAGTAATGCGTCATTCTAGCTCCATACAGACCTCTGTGCAGTCTCTTGGAATTCGAATTAGACACGGTATTCAGCCAAATTTCAGAACCGGTGCCTTTTGCAAAGGACATCATTGAAGCATTCTTGTGCTCTTGGAAACATGCAAAAATAGGTCTCGTCGTTGGCGAATGATTGATCGTCCCCTCGAGCGCGAGTAGGTATACTGATGACCTTGAAATTGGGTAGTGCCGGGCGACCATGAATTAACAAGGATGGTCCGCTAGCGTTGGCGGGATTGCTTTCACTTTGATCTGCAACCACGATTACGGAATACTATTTTCTTTTGCAGATCAATGCCTCAGCTAGGGTTTCCAACAACTCTCAATAGATTCTTGGCCTTTTGTAGAGCTGTCTATTTAAGTCTTTTTTCTCATTCATGTCATGTGACTTCCATATGCGATCATAGAATGAGACTGCCATACAATGATGCATGGCTGCTCAACTGTCATGATAATTACAAATGCCCCCATCCATCACCTTGACAATACTGTTCGCCATGCTCTACCAATGAAGCTGATTCTATCTTTGCTACGAACTCAATGTAACACATAAAACAAAGGCGTTTTCTTGTCGCAACGAAATTTGGTCTTATCTGGGTCGACAGGATGCGGATTGTCCTCGGAAACCTGATTCGTGATTCTGATAACGTCCCGTAACTCTATTATTATTATTATTATTATTATTCATTCCCTCCTTCTTGGGTGAGCAGCTTGCCTGCAAAAGATGGAGGTTCCTCCAAGCACAGGGAAACTGAGTTAATAATCTCTTTATTCTTGCTCGAATTGCCGAACTACTATTGGCAAATATATAAGTCCTCCATCTTAGCATTCAAAATGCATATCCGCAATGCATTCATGGCCGTTCTAGTTGTCAATGGTGTCGCTGCTGGTCCTGTATCATTTGCAGTCTGTCAAGCAAAATGTGCTGCCATTACACTTTGGATTACAGGATTCGGTGTCGCCACGTATGCTACATGTCAAAGCTATTGTTCTTCTGTGGGTGCCCATCCCTTAGGTAGGCTTACTCAAATACATTTTGGAAATTCAGATGTCGGGGTTTTGGCCACGTATAGACCAGTATTCGCATCGATGTATATTCTCAATGTTCTGTGTAGTTATACATGTTAGAACGATCCATAGTGTTCCACAAGAGGGCGTTGGTGCTTACAGAGCACGAAAGATTGTTCAAGATTAGGCCTTGAATCAAAAGGTTGGTGCGGTCTCTGGCATTGGTGATCAATTCTTTGCCTGTTTAACGTGTCAGGGAGTGACTGTCCGAAGTACCCCCTTCTCCAAAGTCGAAGACCTTGACGCATGTTGCCTGTCTTCAACCCGTCTCTGCAAGCCGACAGACCCGAAGACTTCTTCTTCTTCTTCTTCTTCTAATTAACAAGCAGACTGTTTCTCTTTCCTTACAAGCTCGTCGCGTATCGGATACTTCTTTTCAGTCTACATCCAGCCTTTGCAACTTCAGATATGTCCGACACAGGTGCTTTGGCAAATAATTATAATAGAAAGATAGCGAGTTTAATCGAAAGTTCCAGGAGGATTTCCTTTCATGTTGACATGGTATCTGTATAGTTGATACTTTGGCAGGATTTCAATATAAAGTAGTTAGTTTCCTTAGCCTTGGCTGAGGAGCTGACATGTTTGGCCCGGCTCTCGACAAGTAGCAAAAGCGGCCGATGAGACACGAGATCCGAGGAAAACGAGGTTGTAGAAGCAAACATAGCTCATCACTTGGATTAATCATATAAGTCCTCAGACCCTCATTTAAGATATCTATGATCAAGCCTCCGGAGCGCTAGTCTTATTAATATTTACCCCGATTCATCAACCAATGCGGGGCCGAGTGCCGTCAAAAGTTTGCCGGAGCACAGACCAGGTAGTACTATATTAAGACGGTATTGACATTTTTTCGTTCCGGGCTGCCTACTTTGGTCTGGCTCGTCGGGATTCTTCATGTTGTGTCTACGTAATGATGCGGATCTTCGCCTGCATTTCCAATGAGCTCCATTAAAGGATCATAATAAGCAGTGCCAACCATGCTGCAACTTGGCAACCTTTTTCCGGCACTTTATCCTGGACTCTACCTACCGCCTCCAAATTCTGCTTGATCACGATATAAGACTAGGCATTTTTCCATGATGGCCAGGCCTTCACGTTGTGTCGTGCAGCTGCTGAGACAACGAATTCCCTCGACTTCAAGGCCGTCATGATGATGATGCACCCGATTCAGGCGGCAATGGTTGGCTTTTCGGCACTCCTAAATACAGCCATTGCCACTAGTACAAGCTGTGATGCTAGCACTTTCGAGTCACTTACGCTCGACAACATCGAGATTCAGGCATTCAATGTGACCGCTCTGCAGAATGTCACGACCGGCACTACAAGCGTGAGTCTCTGCAAGATTGCCATTGAGTACACCCACCCTGGTCAAAACGACGTTGTCAACACTTGGATCGGGCTGCCCTTGGATGCGGCGAATTGGAACTCGCGTTTCCAAATGGTCGGCGGTGGAGGCTGGACCGCCGGGAGTGAGAGCACAATCCTTTCTCCCGTCGCGGCGGGTTACTCGTCATCGTCAACGGATGGCGGTCATACTGCTGCCCAGAGCCAAGCAGACTGGGGCCTGGTGAGCCCAGGTAACACGAATTGGCCCGCGCTTTGGGATTTTTCCAGCGTAGCGATCATTGAGGCGGCGGCTTTGGGCAAACTTGCTACCGAGATCTACTATGGCGAAGATCCAAAGTACTCGTACTGGAATGGTTGCTCGACGGGTGGTAGACAAGGTCATGCCATGGCTCAAAAGTATCCAGACCAGTTTGATGGAATTGTTGCTGGAGCCCCTGCGATCAACTGGGAACGCTTCATGATACAGCAGGTTTGGTCCGATTTTGAAGCACAGGAACTTGGTAGGGATCGTGAGTGAATACACTTGTACTTGTCTAGCTGCTGAGACTCCAATAGGCGTACGTCCCCCCTCATGCGTTCTCCAGGCAATCACTCAGGCTGCGACTGCGGCCTGCGACGAGTTGGATGGCGTAAAGGACTCCGTCATAGCATATCCCGGACAATGCAAATTCGATGCCAGGTCATTAGTTGGCCAGGTGGTCAATTGTACTCTTCCAGCGGGGACTGTGACCATAACTGACGATATTGCTGAGCTTGCAAATGCAATTTGGCAAGGCCCTCGGACAGTCGACGGTGACTTTCAGTGGTATGGTCTGAGTCCAGACGCAGCCCTGGAATTTCTATTGTCGACAAATTGCACGACAGTGGACAACTGCACTGTAGTCCCATGGCAGATTGGACTAGATTGGTATTATATTCCATAATCCCATTGTGTCCAATTCAAGCAGTACTGATACCCGATTATCAAACAGGTTACAAGTTTTTCTCGCTCGAAATGCATCCTTCGACACCGCCACCCTTACCCACGAACAGTTGGACCGCTTCTACCGACAGTCTGTCAATGAATATACTTCAGTCATTGGCACAGATGACCCAGACCTGACCGATATGAAGAAAGCTGGTACCAAATTACTTACGTGGTAGGTGCCATTGTCTCCTTCCGCTGGAGCCTCCCTCCAGTCGACCCGATTGTTACGCAGCAGTACGCTGATTTTCGTCTAGGCATGGAACTAAAGACCAACTCATCCCACCAAATGGAACAATTGACTACTACGAACGGGCTCTCGCCTTCAATGGAGATACCTTCAACGACTACTACCGATTCTTCCTGGCTCCCGGGGTCGGTCACTGTGGAGGCGGTCCAGGTCTCGACCCAAGCGGTACGGTGTTTGATGTGCTCCGGGCGTGGGTTGAGAATGGCACAGTCCCCCAGACGCTGCCGGCGACTGGCCCTGCAGTTGGGCCCACGAACACTTCAGCGACGCGCTCAATCGATCTGTGTCTTTACCCGAAAGTCCTTACCTATATTGGCGCTGACCCGAATGACCGGGCATCATTTACATGCTCGTGATTCTCCGCTGCTTGGTCATGAACCGAGGTTCAATGGGGCTGAAGATATGATCTGAAAATTTCTCCATTTCCACCCGTTCTGTAAAAGCTCACGTTCTGGGTCGACGCTGAACAACAAACTAGCATGCATTTAAGGAGAAACACAGTCATAGTGGGGTTGGAAAAGGAGAAAGTAAGCAGCTTTCGCCTCTTGCGACTCTTTCTGGCGTTCGGTCAGCATTCTTCTGCTCGGTCTGACAATTACACCCGCTTGTTAGTCCGCGAACCATGTCATATACTCATCTGACGCGAGCTCGTCGAGTCTGATGAGCTTGTAGGCTGTGCCAGAGAAATGAAAACCAAAGTTTCCATGATTGTTGCAACAAAATTGCTCGGTTCCGGGTAGGACCAATGAATATTCCTGGATTCTCTTATGGCGGTAATTGGTCATCTCCAAGCCAGTCAGGCCGCTGCATTTCTCCACCGTTTCTTGGAGAAAAGATGATCGTGTGCCTCCAAATGTCGGCCATCGTCACCTGCCACGGCCACCCGAGTTGACGTGCTCGATCAGAATTCGTTTGCTCAACTCTGACAAGTTTTGTTTTCCCGGTTTTCACCCCCTGTTTTGTGACTTGGGGCGCGTGGCCGAAAGAAACTGAGGTAGTATTTTTCATTTATACGAATTGATTACTCAAAGGGCACAAATGATGCGATGGATTACAAAGATGCCGCACATAACTATGCAGAACCTATCAACTAACAGGAAAAGACAGGATTCAAATCCCCGTGATCCGACAAGATGGTGTGCAAGTCTTGGCATGCCCGTCCGCAATTACAAGTGGACCGGAAATCCCATCAGCACTAGAGTTTCCCGCTCGGCCAAATTCTTGCCCAACGCATAGGTGCGAATAACCTCAGGGGACCTTTTCTCTCCTTGGTTGGTTTTTACACCCAAGTGGGTGCCAAGACCCGCACACACTCGAGTACATTACAACAAACCCCAACTGCCGGAGTCCATTTCCCGGAGTGCGCAATCATCGCCCAACGCAGGTGACGCCAAACAAGGACCGCGAACCAGCAAAAAATAATCAACGATTCGGGCGTGGCGGGTGGCTGAGGTCCACCAATGGCCCTACCAGCCAGAGATTTGCTAATGCACGAAATTCTAAAAGGTTTCTCATCACTTGCGTATTGCGTGCATAATCACTGCCTCTCGTCCGGGGGGCAAGGATGGTTACGCCATTTTAGCCGGGAACGAAAGAGAGGGATAATACCTAGCAGTGAGTGTGAGTGTGAGTGTGTGTGTGTGTGAGGGTAAGTGTGCTTTGTTCGGATTGCGCGAGACTCCGCATGGAAGACGAGATGACTGAGATGACACTGCGGAGACGGGTTCGGGTCCTTTCAACCAGCGCGTATAATGGGGTTCTGTCTTCTGGCCTCGACGAGTAATAGTTGGTCATATGATGCACCCAAAAAAGCAAAATTCGTGCAATGTCACTTGGTGTGCTAAGTGGAAAAATGACAGAATATGAATTTCAAAGTTTGAATAGTTTGAATAATTTGATTTTCCATCTCCAACCCCCCGGTAGCATTCCGCCTTACTGTGAAATATTGGAAATGAAGATGCGCCGAGCGACAGGAATCTGTTCCTGCATGACGCTCATAGTAAGTAAGATGAATTTATTTGGGGTTGGTACTAGATTGAATGCAAATGCCTATATATGGGATCAATAAATTTAATTTGCGTAGGGCGACATCCCATCAACCCCCCCAAGACAAGAAAGGCTCGGCGCGGGTCTACCCATCCGAGAAGTAGCAGTAGAAAGGGACCCTTGCTTACAGTTTTCGGAAGATATTCAACTTGCTTTTTGTTTCATCCGTTCGGGTCAAGATCCAAAGAGTCCAGATAGATTGAAATGCAGGATAGGGATGCCGCAAAGACCGGAAAGACTGTTCAGGCTCGGACGCACACACAAACACACACACACACATACACGTGCAGATGATTGTTGCAACCCTCCTCTTCTTCCGTCTCCACGTTGCCACTTGGGAGGAGAATATAATAGACTAACCTACCTGGGATGCGGCACTGCTGCCTACATATACGAATCACCTGGATCCATGGCCCAAATATTTATTATAATACATGATGCACAGATACATAGTCAGCACAGAGCCCAAGATGTACATATTAACCAACAATATCAGGGTGGAATGATATTCTGGGGCCAAGAGACCCAATGTTGAGTAGATATTGCAGGCAAATACCTAAGCTAGATAATCTTGGCATTAAAGCCGGCATATGCCCATGACGGGAAAGGCAACCATAATGGCGTGCTCCCTTGCAGTGTTACAGGGCTCCAGGTCAGCCGCAACGGTAAGCGCGCCAAAAAGTGCAACCCTGCAACTGAGTAAGTGAGTGATCTCGTCTTTTTTGTCTTATCCTCTTTTGTCCTGTCGCGCTGCCAGGTGCCCGACTTCCGGGATTGTACAACCAACGACAATTTCTTTTTCTTCCCCTTCGTTCTACCTGGGCTTGCTAAACCTTGTCCGGCTTGCAAATACCGTACGTATCTGTCCTGCACATGTACCTCATGTATGTACGTCTGGCCACGCTGTACATTACTTCCGAGTGAATGCCGGCACGAGTCCACTGGCAGTCGGTCTGTTTGGCGCACCACACAGCAAACTTCAATTCAAACACCCCCAGTCCGTATTGGATCAAAGACTACACTATATGATGTAAGCACGCCACGGATGCAGAGATCGCCAGTCGCAATCCTCCAAACGATGGCAATGTGGGTCGTAATATTGGTGTTGACATCTCGCTAGTGCTGCCGTGAAGTGCTGAACTTGCTCGTTTGCTGGGTTGAACCACTGAGCCCTACACACCCCTCGTGAGCCGCCGCAGTCGATATATTCAGAGTGCGGACCAGGCCAGGTACTAGCAGTTGGGTCAAGGGGCCTCACTTCCACCAATCTTGCACGGCGGCTGGCCCCCTGCGGCCCCCAGAAGCAGGCATATCGTCAGAAGGAGGGATGCCAGCAGAGTTGCGCGTCTTACGAGAGGATGTGCAGGATGACCATACCGGTACATCCTCAGAAAAGGCTGCATGGAGGTCCCATAGGGCATCATGATGAAGGGCCATGGGGGCAAAAGGGTGGTGAGTCTGATTAGACAAACTCGACGACTGTTCCTGTCAGTTCTAAATATTGATTTAAGACGGCCTTCGTCCCACTTCTCAGACAGGCACACCCCAAGAAGCTTGATAGCGTCATCGTCCCGGTCTCAGCAGTGGTCCAACCAGAGCCAGACAGTCCTGATGGCGGTCCTCTCAGTTCCCCTGCTGTGGGGTTTATTTACTTTCTTGTCCCCATATCTGGCTGGAGTTTGCACGGCACAAAACGTGACCCCGGCCGTCTGCTCAGCATCTACATTTACTGACGCGCTCCCATCCAATGCCGTCATTGAAAGGGTCGACTATGTCCCAGACGGAGGCTCCTATGGTGAGGGTGCAAAGGATCTCGGATATCCCAACAACGTGACGAACCTCCCGGAGCTATGTGCCGTCATTGTCAATGTCACATCGTCCCCGAGTTCGAATTTCCGCTTTGGTCTGTTCTTACCAACCGTTAGCAATTGGAACAGCAGGATTTTGACTGTTGGCAATGGTGGTTTCTTGGGCGGAATCAATTGGCGTGATATGGGCCCCGGCCCTCACTACGGCTTCGCAACTCTCTCGACTGACACTGGACACTTGTCTGTCAATGGTGATCTGACTTGGGGATACAACGATCCCGAGACCCGCACCGATTGGGGCTGGAGGGCGATTCATGGCTCTACCGCACTCGCCAAAACACTGACCAAGGCATTCTACCAAGCCTCAACTATCGAGTACTCCTATTACAGTGGCTGCTCAACTGGAGGTAGACAGGGACTCAAGGAGATCCAACTCCATCCCGATGCCTATGATGGCGCACTCATCGGTGCGCCTGCCTGGAAGGTCATGGGTCTCATGCCCTGGATCACAAGACTTGGCTCTTTCAACCTGCCTGTCGACTCCCCTGGCACTTTCACGGACATTTCTCAGTTCCAGCTGCTAGCCAACACGGTCAGAGCCCAGTGTGATGGAGATGATGGCCTCAAGGACAACATCATTAGTGCTCCCGAGATCTGTAATCCAGATTTGTCTGTCATCCAATGTGGCAATGCCGGAGTGAGCAATTCGAGCTGCCTCACGCCCGAGCAAATCGCGAATGCAAAGAAGGTCTGGAGTGACTTTTACACTCACAATGGAACTTTTGTCTATCCGGGTCTTGAACACAGTTCCGAGGCCCAGTGGGATATTTGGCAACTGTACGGCAACCCATCAAACTTTGACCAAGCCTGGGAGAAATACTTCTTGTACGATAATCTCTCCTGGACCATTGATGATTTCAGTGACCAGACTGTATACGACGCCTTCCGGATTGACCCTGGAAATGCCACCTCGGACGACTTTGACATCTCGGCTTATCGCGATCGTGGCGGCAAACTGATCATCTACCACGGTGGCTCGGACGGCTACATCCCCACGCGGTCCTCCATTGACTTTTATAACCGGACCAAGGCGGCCGTCGGCGGCGACGTCGATGACTTTTTCCGGCTGTTCCTGATCCCCGGCATGCAGCACTGCTGGCTGAGCCCGACGGGCGTCAATGCGCCGTGGATGATTGCCGGTGGCGGCCAGCAGATGGCGCTGGCCGGCTACACCACCGACTACTCGGTCCCCTACAACATTGACCCCCAGCACGACGCTCTCTTGGCCCTCATGAACTGGGTAGAGGAAGACAAGCCCGTGGAATCAGTCATTGCTTCGGCTTTCAACATTAGCACCGGTACCCTGCAGATCTCTAGGCAGCGGCCATTGTGTCCGTGGCCGCAAAAGGCCGTCTATGATGGTACTGGCAACCCGAACAATGCGACGAGCTGGACTTGTGGATGATAGTGGTAGTTAAGATTCATTTTCTTACAATATAATGCTTAATATTCTGTGTTTCTCCCTTGGCTTTCTGCTCATTTTTGTGCGATGCAACAAACACTAGGTGAGATGGCAGAAATTGCGAATCGCTGATACAAAATTAGCAATATAATCAATGCCTTTGGGTCGGATTATAGAAACAGAAATGTCAAGACATCTGCACACGAACCTGTGTCAGTGGCAGACTTCTAGATACTGAGCCCTTCAATCAGGGCATCCCGAACCTCGACCAGAAACCGATCCGCCATGTCATTGGTCATGTATTTTGCATTCGGCGACATGCTCAACACCATTTCACCATTCCAGGTCCACAAGAATACCAGACTCATCTCCGTGATCGTCGTATCAGCCAGCCAGAAATCAGTAATCTGCCACGGCCCGTGCCGGGACTCCAGGTAGCGGTCAATAATGCCCAGACTCGACAGCACCGGCGCCGAGCTCGGCACGGGAGGAGCAGCCTCTGTTTTGGTCGCGTCGACAAAGAGGTCCAGGTACGCGGGAATCATTTCCAAGTCGCCGCTCTCGGGCGTCAGGGCGTTTTTAAAGTAGGTGCTATTGTACCGGGCCAGCCTCTCAAACGACGACGCTTCAGCATCGTAGGCCACGTCGAATGGCATGGTCAAGTAATACGCCGCCACAAAGTCTTTGAGCGGGTCAAAGTCTCGAGGAAAGTACGGGCGCAAGTTCATGGTCACCGTGGCAGTGGCATACGTGGGATCTTTGCGTTCTTGAGGGTTCGCGTGCTGCTGCTGCTGGCGGCGCAGGGCAAGGATGACGGCCGCCTGCCAGGCGCAGGTGACAGTGTACCCGCGCTGCTTGCAAGCCTGGATGATGGACTCGGTGGCCGGGCGCGGGATGCGCAACTCCCGTCGGAAATACGTGTCGGCGGGCGGTTTCCCGGCTTCCACGACCGGGACGCCCGCGGCCGACGGGGAGTAGGTCTTGCTGGCCCAGTGGCCGACCAGCTCGTTTGCCCGTCTCTGGCCCGCCTCGGACGACGTGCTGGGCACGCCCAGGAGTTCTGTTGTTACTGGTGGGAGAAGAAGGTGTTCTGAATCAAAACCTGGCCTGTCCGGCGACTTTGCGCGACTTGCCAGTGTTGAAAAGAATTCATTCCAAAAGTAAAGAATGCCAATCCCGTCCACGAGCACGTGGCACGCCTGGAGAAGAAGTTCCCTCGAGCGAGGAAAGTAGTGCATAATGATACGAGGCACCTGCCGAAACCGACTGAAGCAGGACTCGGGATCATCTTCCGCTTCATGAGTCTGGAAGGATACCTTGAGCCATTCATGAATTTCCGCCTCGTTTGCTGGTTTGTAAAGCTTCCCCCCTTCGGTCACTTCCGCCGCAATCGTAGGCTGCTTTGACCGCATCTCCACCCAAGCTGCCCTGAGCATGGCCTCAATGTCTCCCTCGGTGCCGCTGTAGGAAAAGGCTACGCGGCTGCCAATCATAAATGGTGTCGGTTGACCTTCAGGAGCCGATATGGCAAAAAAGTACTTTTCCATACCACTAAGATATTGACAATCAGCGACGTGTTAGAGAAGAGAGCTATCATGACTGCGACACTGGTTTTTACAGGATGTGATCTGGGATTTTGAACAGCCAATATGGGTTTTCAAGATATGGAAACAATCATAGGGCGCCAGAGAATGCTTACTCGTAGGCTTGCAGCCAGGAGCCATCTGGCTGTTTCTTCCAAGCGCTCGATGGAGACATGATCAAAGGACAGAGACAAACACGTTCACAGTCTCCCATTCACTCACTGATTGACTGGTAGACTGCAAGTTACTCAGACTGTTCTTTGAGGCCTTGCCTCCCTTTCCACTTGATGGACTCTACAACATATGCAATAACAATGCACCAAACACACGCAACTCACCCTCGCGCCAGCCCTATAGCCCATCAATGACGAAATGGCTTCCAAGACATATCTGGAGGGGCGGCGGGCCGCTAAAGTTGGTGATCCGCGGGCCGCCTCAAGACTAATTGTTAGTGTCCCCTCGACGATAGCACGCGCGCTAAGGGAAAAAAGCACTGAGACTACGCACCAAGCGCACCTAGAGACCACGACAATCAATAATGAGAGAGGGTGGAGAACAGTGGAGATGAGGTATGACGATTATCATTATCTTGAATCCTGTCGACGCTCAAAGGTGGATTTGAAATTGAACAGAGGGCCAGTAGGTCGTTATGGTGCAGGCGTTATAACCCGCTTGCACAAGACAATCCATGTTTAGATTGTTGACTCGGTCCGAGGAGCATCCATGGGAACAGTAGGCATTAGAGTCAAAGGAAGTATCCTACATACACGAGATGGATATCGGCAAGCACGTCAGATGAGTGCTCACGATCATTGAGAGTGTGGTTCAGGAGGGAATGGACTCTGAGTAAAGGCAGTCGGACTCTCTAGAGACTGAATCAACTATACTTTCAATCAATTACGGATTCCGTCTTGGGGGATTCTCAACAGTCAAGACGGCGAAGTATATTTTGTGACGCAGCACTGCACGACGTCTATGTCTTACATCGTCCGTCACAAAGGACGGACTAAGCAGTGTTCTACATCTCCTTGCCTCTTTCCGTGTGGCTAAGAGAGAGGGAAAAGTCTTGATGAAGTCTTCAAGAGGCTTCGTAGCTGACATGATATTGAAAGACTGGCGATTCATTATGCCTGCCTTGCTGGTCACTTATACTTTGATACGAGAACGAGGCTTGCTTGTGTTTCAAAGTTTTACATTTGCTTTATCAGACTATGAGAACTCTCCATGAGATATACTAATCTACGAGCTCTCTGCAGTTTCCCAAGGCTTGATTGTCTTCCCTTCTTCATATTTACCCCCAACAGGTCGCCACATGAGCCAAAAGGTGAAAGGAGGAACCTTTTGCTCCATTTCCTTCCAAGTAGCGTCCGGGTTGTCCGTTGTAGGCTTGGTGACATTTTCCTCAACGTAGATGAAACCATTCTTCTCGTACAAGGGCCTCCCCATGGGGGTTGCGTCTAGGAAGAAATCGAGCCCCAGCTCATCTGCCTTCTTCGTGCCCCAATCCATGACCTGCTGTCCAATGCCACGGCGGCGAAAGTCCGGATGAGTAAAAACATTGAAGAGGTCTTACGCAAAAGGTAAGTAACATGAAAACAAAAACAGGAGGGGGGGGGGGCCATGCGGCTCAAACAATGTAGATCATGACGACTCTGACGGGCCACTTACACAAATGAGGTCTCTGTCCGGCGACATACCTCGGCCGTCCGTGGCTCTCAATGGCCTGCTCGGCATATCTGCGCGAGCTGCCATCGGGAAACCAGGAAATTTCCATGTCATGGGGTTCGGCAAATGGGTTCGTCTCGAAGACGTTCCAAGCGGCACCACCTGCGATCCTGCCCGTCTCAGGGTCGACGACCTTGTGCCAGCGGCTCGAGGGGTCGTGCGTATGCCAGAGCTTGAGGCGCTCAGCGCCCTCCTGGATCGACGCCTCGCGGGCCTCGTCCGAGGATCCGTCGATCGGAAACCAGATGTGCAAAAACGGCTGGTGTGGGTCTTCGTAGGCTTCCGCCAGGCACTTGGCGAGCGCCGGGAAGTCGACCTCGGGATCGATGTCTTGCAGTTTGAGCGCCATAATTATTGCTATTACGGATCAAGACCTAGGGGGGAGGTGCCAAGCAATTCGATAATACACAAATAAGGGGGGGAATGTGGTGAATAGTGACCGGGAAGCTCGGTTGGGTGGGAGCTGCAACCTCATCAAAGACCTCATTGTACATATAGATCTATTTCCCCTCATGCTTGGACATCATGTTCAGCATCGGTTGCCCACATTCAGGGATTTGCACATAATTCCCTCGTTTTCCATATGTGTTTTAATGGCCGTGCAGCTGGGACTGGACGCCTCCTGGTCGATCACGAGACGAACATGTATTGATTTTCGAGTTGTTATCGTGTCAGTCTCTGAGAAGCCAGTTCTGGTAGACGAATTGGTCCATAGACCAAAGCAGGAAGATACCAGGACCGCATTGTAGCCAATGAAGGATGACTGGCAGACCGAGCCGGCTTGGAGTAGGTTACATCCTCGAACGAGATAGTACTCCCTAATGCACGCCGTGCAGGCTCCTAACGCATTGTTTTATTACAGGATGCCATGATTTGCGTAAGCTATGCTTTCCTGTTACCAGCTTGCAACGTTCGCCGGGCGCAAGTCGAACCGATCATCTGGTCATGGTTTGGCGGGACGACGGCATGTTCCCTCTGGGAGATAGCGAGCAAGCGACGGATGGGCTCACGGCGACGGCCGCATCACGAGTCAGACGATTGCTAGTAAACTGCTGTGTAGGGAAGACCAAGAACCCCATAGCGGACTCGGAGGATTGTTTCAGTTGTCTGCCAGGGTCTCGAGTCCCAGGAAACTTCTAGGGTGACCATGGCGATGATCCAGGGTTGTGGGTCGGGTCAATTGCCGATTTGGATGGTGCTGCCATATTCAATGATCTGCAGGCCCGAACGTTAATGTTTTGGCGGCTTTCCCGCGAAAATCACCTACAAGCCGGGGGGGAGGAGAGACCAGCGCTCGGCTACTGAGTGTACGTCTTTTGTGCCGAGACTAGTTCTTGGTGCGATGCAGTTGGTTCAAAACAACCACAAGATACAAAGTGAATGAGATACTAAAAAAAAAAAAAAAGGTCTGAGCGAGATCGATAGTGAAAAAAGAGAGGTGCGATGCAAGAAGCATAACGAAAAGATGCTGAATTGAGACAGCTAACCTAGTACAGTAAGTAAGTTCCCCGGTGGGTGGGAAAGCCACCGATCCCGGCGGACCGGACAAGCCGTTTTGCAACACACGAATCCGTCCTTGAGGGGTCAAAGTCAGTCCCAAGTCCTGCAGCAATGTCTCAATGCATGCCATCGCATGGCCCAGGTCAGGCCGGTACGAGGTCGTAGGTAGTTGTAGGTCACGGTACAACTGCGATCAGCGACCAAGTTTCGTATCGTAAAGTAACCCCAAGATACACATACCCAGGACATTGGGATGCTGCACCTCCCTTCAATGACACCCAGCAAGGCAAGGGGAGGGGGGGTCAAGTTGGGTGGGGTGGGTGTCTTTGCCACGTAGAACCAATCCTGCCCTGGAGCCTCAAGCTAGGTGAGCCGTTATGCTGTCAAACATATGCTAGCCGGGCCACTAGACGGAACTCTATTCATAAGCGATAGCTCACTGCATACCACCAGCATGCATACGTACATACATACTACCTAGTACATACCCAGATACCTTTTACGTGCCACGGGACAGACGCACCAAAAACCAAATTTCTTGCTTGTAATAATGTCCTTTGCATGGCCTCGACTGTCGAATTCCCGAGTATGCGACAAGACATGCAGAGCGGCATCCTCATGACAAGAAAGAATTGGCTGGACGCTATCTCCCTCGTCGGCGACGCACGCGCCTAGCTCGCCTAAAGGGCAGCTGGTCGGCCGACCGTGCACGCCCCCGGGGAACATGGTAACTGAATTCCTGGGCCTGAACAGGAGCGGCCTTCTGTCCAACGGGGAATTCGGAAGACCCGGACGGAGCTTTTCCAAAGTCAGCTGCTTGCGTACTTTTGTATCAGGACATATTGTGTGTTGTGTGTCGTCGTTGATATTATGCCAATACTGCGATATCCAAGGCGAGTCCCTGGTGGCAAAATCGGGGAGCGCGGAGCAGGATGCCAGACTTGGGCTTGCAAAGAATGCCGAGGCTCGTAACAGGATCCATTAATTGTCCAAGTTGCTTGTCCAACGCTGCTGCCACTGATTTCAACGGCATTTATTTTCATTCATGCTCATGGTAATTGCCGCAGCAAGTGGGATGCCTTCCGGGGAAAATCACACCGATGTCTCTTTTCTACCTAATTACGTTGACCGCGTGCCTAAAAACGTCAGAGCACGAAAAGCCCCCAATTATAGCTGAAGATAGGGCCTCAACCGGTGTGTGAGAGAAATGAGACAATGACAACTTGAATGCAGAGGAAAGACATCAGATTCAGGTACGTGGCACTTTGACTGAATACTGATGATGCATTTTAGTCTCTGCAGAATAGTACATGTTGCACGTTTTTAGCCAAAAGGCACAAGACTTGTAGGACCTAGATAGTAGATGGACACCAGCACCTAGCAGACATTCCACTATTTCGCACAATATGATCATTGTATTGCACTATTCTGCCCCCCACAATACTCTGTACACCTGGACATGTAATAACAATCAACCTCGCTTTCCTTTTCCAGCAGCCACGGTGTCATTGACGTGTTGAAAGGTGCCGCAGCACTACATACAGAGAATGTCTGCATTGCATATGCGCATTCCGCCATGCAAATGATTGGCCCCATGTCTCAGGCTAATTTTAAACCGGTATTGACTCTTTTGTCTCGCATCTGGACCCCAAACTGAGGAAACTTTACAGATATCCCGCTCGAGAGACGGCTCAACCACCAATCAGAAATGCAAGTGCCCCTCCATCTCTCTCTCACTCAGAGTCGATCTCGCCCATTTGCGGCGTTTGCCTCAATGCGTAGGACTTTACTGCAAGCCGCCGCTCCATCAAGTTGCAGGTATCTATTTCTCACCGCAGCTTCAGAGTAATCATGGGCTTTTGTAATTCTTTTTCTTGTTTTCCCCGAGGTCCAATCAAGTCAAATCCATCGTATTGGGGCCTGTCTGCCTTGCGCCTGGCTACCAATGACACCGTTCAAGCAGGCCTTCTTGTTTCGTACGTAGGAATTTGTAGGACCGAAGATGATTTCAGCCTCACTCGAATATTTTATATCACATAGCACCCAGCACATGTCATTCGTTGACCTCAATTCGGTGCGGTCATTTGGTTGTGGAACAGTGAGATTGGCAGCCTAGAATCCAAACATAAATATAATGATTTTGCACATACATTCTTCTCAGTCCTCATGCTGCCTCCCAAGAATAGCATGGCCACCTACATACAAAATAATGTCGTCGGTGGATCAGTCATCACTGGATTATACAAACAGGGGTCCGGCATTGGTTGGCTTCGCCGCTGTCTTGTCCTTCGTAACTACAATCGTTGTCCTGGCGCGGTTTTGGGCAAGAAGGTTGACTAAGCAGCTTTTTGGCCTGGACGACTGGTTATGCCTGGCTGCGCTCCTCGTCCATCATGTTCTCATGGCAGCCAGCTGTGTGAGTGTTATTCAAGGAGGAATGGGACGCGATATCAGAATTGCAGCAGCCGAAAATCCAAACTTCATGGTGACTCTGCGCCAGGTCTGTTCTGTCCCCGCTAACCCCCATCTAGAACTTGCAAATGTTGATATCAAATGGAATGTAGTCCATCTCTGTGACGGTCGTTGCCTATACATACAGCTCTCCGTTGATCAAACTCTCTGTCTTGGCTCTGTATTGGCGCATTTTCCCGACTCGCGTCGTTGAGCTAGGATGCAAGATCCTGGCTGCAATGTGTATTGCTTGGAGTATCGGCACTACCATACAGGACTTTGTGGGATGCTGGCAAAATTTCATCGGATTAAAAAGCTGCTCAGAGGCTACTGGAAAGTCCCTGGGAACCATATCATCAGTCGCCTCAATTATCAACTGTATTATTGACTTTTTGACCTTGGTATTGCCAATTCACGAGATCATAAAGCTGAAGATCTCAGCCAAGCGGAAATTGAAAGTCGGTGGTGTTTTCCTCCTCGGTGGCATGTAAGTCGTCCCGACGAACCCTGGCACTTGGAAATCCTGTGTTGACCACGAGGACTCCAGTGTATGCGCAGCGAGTGTGGCCCGCACGATTGCCCTCGCAACTTTTTACAAGGAAAATATAAGCAATTTCACTCGTACGGCACGCCTTCCGTACAGACCAGACGGTAGTATTGAGGATGCATGCTGATTGATAAAGCAGAACAATTTATGCTAGCTGCCTACGCTACCCTGGTGGAGATCTACGTAGCGATTATTGGCGCATGTCTTCCAATACTTGCCCCCGTTTATCAACGACTGCGCCATGGTAAACTACAAAAGGGCCAGGCAGTGCCTAGGGTATTAACTGCTAGGGTTGACAAAAGTACCCACATGCTGCCAAAGAACAACAGAGTCGCTGGCTCGATTGACAGTATCGACTATACATCCGCCGACGATAGCCTCACCCTAGAAGCCTATCCTGGGAACCGTCACGTCTATATCAGAAGCAACGAAAGGGCCGACACGCCGTGAAACTTGACAGTCAGTTTTGAATCAAGACAGAGGGATGGATAGTTACAACGAAGCATTCAATAGGCAATGGAATCAACTCACAATCAATCATGACCTGAAGGAACAGAAATGAAAAATAAGCGACTGAAATGGAGTCAGCCCATTTGGGTTGTTCATCAATCGGTCGTTTGGATCGCTAGAGTTGCGGCAGAACCGTTTAAAACGTCATAGCGCAGAGTATTGGGCGCCACCGCAACTGAAATCTCCCTATACCCATTTTGGGGTGGAAGCTGTCTGCTGTATACTAAGAAAACACCAGATTGTCTGCCTATTGGTCACTCTTTGACGTGGAAAAGTGGCTACCTAGGTACTCAATCTGAAGATAATACTACATAATTTCTCAAGTCAATGTTTACTTACAAGCCCGGCCTAGTGTGAATCTTTTCAAGTTCACTACGAGATAGGCTTTCGGGGACATCGCGGACTATCAAATCTACTACGGCAATCAGCATTCTACTCCTCCAAAATGGCCGTTCAAGATGCAGATGCGGATATTCCGCCCGTGAGCACATTTATAACTCGCCTCAAGGATACTCTGCCCACGAGTACGCAGTCTACGCCCCGGGATCAGTCAACTTTCTACCGCAACCTCGAGGAGGTGCTCGATGTGCGGCGCTCCGAGGGTCTTTACTACTCCATTGTGGAGAACGCATGGCAAGCAGGCAATGCCATTGACTTTTGCTCAGGTGACATTCTATCGCTGGGCCGCAGCGATGCGCGGCGAGCCGAGTTCCTGGCCGAGCTGGCGGCGCACCCCAACTTTAGCCTGGGGGCGAGCGGCGTACGCCTCATGGACGGCAACCACGGGTACCTCGAGCAGGCGGAGCGGGATATCGCCGCCTTTCACGGCGCCGAGGCCGGGCTCATCATGGGATCTGCATACGAGGCCAACGTGGCGGTATGGACGGCGGTGCCTCGGCCCGGCGACGTGGTCGTCTACGACGCCCTCGTCCACGCCAGCACCCACGACGGCATCCGGCAGAGCCTCGCCATGGACCGGGTCGAGTTCCCGCACAATGATGTCGAGGGCTTCCGCGGCGTCCTGCGCGAGGTCATGGATTCGCAGCGCTTGGTTCGGCAGGGAAAACGCTCCGTCCTGGTCGCCGTCGAGTCCATCTATAGTATGGATGGCGACGTGTGCCCACTGCAGGAGCTCGTCGATGTGGCTCATGAGATCTCGGGTGGAAAGGGAAACATTCAATTCATCGTGGACGAGGCGCACAGCGTTGGGGTCATTGGTCCCAAGGGTGCCGGTTTGGTCTGCGAGCTCGGCTTGCAAAAAGACATTGCGGTAGTGGTGCATTCATTTGGCAAGGCCATCGGAGCTACTGGAGGTATGTTTACGCCTGCTCACTCATCCATGTATTGCGGACATCACTTTACTGATAGGACCACGCATGATAGCAATCGTACTGGGAAACGACGTGATCAGAGGAGCACTGGCAAACTTTTCCCGAACAGTGATATTCACTACGGCGCCCTCTTTCCCATTTGTCGCTGCCATCAAGTCCGGCTACAAAATGCTGGAAGCCGGGGAAACAGAAGAGGTAAGTGTTCTTCATTGATGATCTATCGCATTCCCTATTTTGGCAAACGCATTCGAAACATTTCGCCATCTCACTATAATGCATTACGTAGGCACAAGAACATATCCAGGATCTGGCCCGGCTATTCTTTGATTCGCTCACTTCGCATCCTCTATGGGACGCGGCAACGACACGAGGGCTCCTCCGTGTCCCACTCACGGACGGTTGGGAAGACCGTTCGTTTCTCGCACATATTATTCCCGTATCGACGCAGCAAAAGTACACCTGGTGGCTTTACTTTCATCTGCTTGCGCACTCGTTTTGCGTGTTTCCGGTGGAGCACCCGATTGTGCCCATGGGTCAAGGCCGTCTCAGGGTTATACTGCACGCTGCAAATACCGAGGAACAGGTGCAGCGTTTCGTCGATACGATCTTCACCTGGGTGGAGGAGATGATGGACATTGAGGATGGCAAAACGGCCGAAACGGTATCCCATGCTGCAAAGCGGGTATACACATGGATGAGGCGGGGGAACATGACAGGGTACGGGATGGTGTAGCTATGGTAGCATTGCATACTTCAACAAGGGGTTAGACATGCCAATGGGGACCATAGCTGGCCGGGGCCCATGTCTTCGGACATTGCTTTTCACCGCCCTTCTTTTGGGAATCTCGTCTGATCTGGAAGCAGTATGTAGCATTATTACTACACCTGGGCCGAGACTCTGGATCCCCCTCCACCCCCCCCCCAATCTTGCCATGCAGGCAGGGCCTTGACATGCGACGCACCTCCTCCCATGGGTGCAAAATGCGGCAGACTTCTGAAGTTTGGGCCCCGGAGTACCGGTACAATGCGGTACCGCCCTGGTCGGCGGAAGCCGAGGTTGATTGATTATTGGACGAGCAACTTATCTAAGCCTCGCTTCCATGACTGCAATTGAACTGCACTGTTCCTAGCGCACGTTCGAAGGTTCCATATCGGCGGGCTTCGATCGTCCTTCGATACATAGTACAGTAGTACCTACCTACGAAAGTAGAGTGACTCCCCGTTATGGGTCATAGGCATTCCCAAATGTTACGTGCCTTGCACTAATTCTAGCTCCAGGCGGCACGTCATGATCATGCAAGGAAGGAAGTTTTGGCGTCCCATGTGCTTGGTGCGCTGTCCCGGAGACACATGCCAAGATTAGGCGTGGCGTGTAGTGTAGCTGGACCGGGTATTGCGGACGCTTGCGCAGCATCTCCCATTTGAGTAGAAAAAAAAAAAGCGCTATATCTCGAATCGTACCATGTGAGACTACAGATGTATGAATTGTATAATTCGTCCCATTCTTTCCTTCTTGGGCTTTCGGGATCGAACTGCTAGGGAAAAAATCGCTGGATCTGGCTCACCCTAAGTGTACTGGCGATAGTGGGAAACGCCAGGACAAATTCTAGCCGAGTTATGATTTTTCGACAATCTTCCAACATAGAAGGACAATGGAACCAATAGCGATTGTTGGCTTTTCTTTTCGGCTCCCGCAGGGTGCCGAAGATGAGGCCAGCTTGTGGGAAATGTTGGAGAGCGGACGAAACGTCATGACAGAGTGGCCCGAATCAAGAGCCAACATTGATGCTCTCCGTCATGGACAATCGACAGTAAACAACACCGTATGATACTTTAAAGTCAATATCTCCCGGTGCTGCAAAAAGACTGACATGATGAGCAGCTGGCGTCCAGGGGAGCTCACTTCATCGACGGGGATCCAGGTGCTTTTGACGCTCCCTTTTTTTCCGTCACGACAAAAGAAGCAGCGTCGATGGATCCACAGCAGCGCTGGACGCTGGAAACTGCATACCGAGCAATGGAAAATGGTGAGACTCTTTCAGATCAGTGATGAACTCGTGGCTGAGATCGAATAGCCGGCATACCAGCAGAAAAGGTTGCGGGGACCGACACTGCAGTGTTTGCTGCTTCAATGGCGGACGACTGGACTATGATAGTCTACAAGGACCCAGATGAGGCACCGGCAAACACGGCCACGAGCACTTCCCCTTCCATCTTGGCAAACAGAGTGAGCTGGTACTTCGATTTTAGAGGTCCAAGCATACAGATCAACACAGCATGTTCCTCGAGCATGATTGCCACCGATCTCGCTGTTCAGTGCCTTCGAAGTGGACAGAGCTCAATGGTACGATATTCTTCGAGGTTGCTTCTGTTCTAGATTTTGGTGTTGACAGAATAATTAGGCATTGGTGACAGGGTCTAACCCTCTGCTGACTCCAGAGAAATCTGCATATCTGGAAAATATGAGCTTTCTTTCGCCCGATAGTCGCTGCTACAGCTTCGACCACAGAGCAAACGGATATGCGAGGGGCGAGGGAGTGGCAGTCCTTGTGTTGAAGAGGCTTAGTGACGCCGTCCGGGACGGCGACATGATCCGTGCCGTGATCCGGGCATCAGGGTCCAATCAGGACGGTCACACACCGGGTATCACTCAGCCAAGTCTAGCTGCTCAGGAAGAATTGATCAGAAAGGTTTACAAGAGCTGCGACCTCGATTTCAAGTTGACAAGATATGTGGAAGCTCATGGTACGTGAAATCTCGGGACGAAAAATCAGAGATCTCCGCCAACTCACGGAAACAAACAGGAACGGGCACTCAATTGGGAGACTCAACGGAAACAAAGGCACTTGGTCGGGTCTTTAGAACTGCTCGCTCACCTAAAGAACCGTTATACATGTGAGTTACCAGAACAAGGGAGAAAGTCCAGATTTCTCTAACCATGGAACGGGCAGTGGCTCCGTCAAGGCCAATATAGGTCACACCGAGGGTGTCAGCGGGCTTGCCGGCATCTTGAAGTCCATAATGATTCTTGAAAAAGGACAGATCCCACCCAATGCACTGTTCGAAAAATGGAATCCAAAAATCAATGCCAAGTTTAACAATCTCAAAGTATGGCCCCGACTGTTGATGATTTCCTTTTCTCTTGTTTCTTTCTTCTCTTGATTATTTTAAATCACTGGACAAAAGCTAAACAGAAAGTATCAAGGTTCCAACTTCGTGCACTCCGTGGCCGACATCAGGTCTGCGTCGGATTTCTATCAACTCTTTTGGATTTGGTGGTTCCAATGGCCACGTGATTTTGGACGACGCCTTCCACACAATCGAAGCACTCGCCCTCAAGGCGCTGACTAATACGTCAGCTTCCTCACTGAGCTCAATTTCATTAGGTCAGCCAGTGGCCAATGGGGTAGCAAATGGGCTAACAAACGGCCACAAAGTCACTGACGTATCAATTGGCATTGACCCCCAACAAACAAAAACACATGATGAAAATCTCACTTTTGAAGTCAAACCCATCTTTTCGGAAGTCCAAGATGGCGCGCAAGCCGAGGGGAACTTGATCAACGGGTTGAATGCAGTACTGGGCGATGCTACTGTAGCACAGAATGGCGAGCTTCCGGCGGCAGGACATCCTCTCGTGTTGGGCAAAACATCAGAAAGCTTCCGACTCTTGGTGTGGTCCGCGAAAGATGAAGCCGCTTTGTCAAGGGTGCTACAGGACTACAGCGATTACTATGAGAAGAAATCAAGCGAATCAGACAAGCTCTTGGACAGCCTCGCATACACACTTTCTGCTCGAAGGAGCCTCATGGCGTGGAGATCATTTTCCGTGGTCAATGGTACAACAACTTTCGAGACTCACAGACTTTCCTTTGCAAAGGGCGTCCGTACAACACGAGAGGGTGGGCTCGCCATGGTATTCACTGGCCAGGGCGCCCAATATGTGGAGATGGGTTTGGGCCTGCTCATATACCCCGTTTTCGAATCCATCCTGTTGCGTGCTAGTGATACTTTCTGCAGGCTGGGAGCGGACTGGCTTTTACTTGGTAAATTGGCCCCGATTCTTTGCGGTCTTGATTCATGACAAGCCATGCTAACTTGAAACTCGATAGATGAAATCAAAAACTCAAAGACAATAAATTCTCCCCAAATCAGTCAGCCACTATGTACCGCCCTCCAGATAGCCCTATTTGAGCTGCTCCGGCACTTTGGTGTCACACCAAATGCTGTCGTCGGACATTCATCTGGAGAGATTGCAGCAGCCTACGCTGTTGGTGCCCTCTCCCTCGAATCAGCCTGCAGAGTCGCCTTTCATAGGGGAAGGCTTGCCCAAAGACTGACCACCTCGGCCGCTAATTCCGGCAGCATGATGTCGGTCAACTTATCGGAGGCTGATGTCGATGCCTATCTCAAGAAAGTTGGTATCGACTTGGACATCACGGTGGCCTGCGTCAATAGCCCGAAAAATGTGACCATTTCCGGGAGCGATGCTGCAATCAACGAGTTACAAAAATACTTGGAGGAGGATGAGATATTTGCTCGCAAATTGAATACTGGCGCCGCCTATCACTCGCCTGCCATGATGGAGATATCCGATGAGTACCTCTGCTCGCTAGAATCACTCGAAGCACGGGCTACGGAAGGCGGCATTCTCATGGTCTCGTCAGTCACAGGTCAAAAAGTTCCAGTAACCAGTTTGTCTCGTGGCCAGTATTGGGTGGACAACCTCGTATCGCCCGTGCGTTTCGCTGATGCGCTCCAGTATCTAGCTCTAGCAGCACCAAAGGCAGATGGCTTGAAGCCAATATCCAACTACCTTGAAGTTGGGCCTCATGCAGCTCTCAAGCGGCCAATCAGCACCACCATTGAGGAGGCCACACGGGCAAAAGATTTCAAATACTTTTCTGTGCTATCCAAATTCGAGCCTTCAATGAAAGCTACTCTGGATGTAGTTGGCCAGCTCTTCGTCCAGGGCTACCCGGTTTCCATCGAAGCTGCGAATCAACAACTCACAAACACTACTCACGGAAAGCTATTTCTTGTTGATGCACCACAGTATCCATTCAACCATTCACAGTCACATTGGCATGAGACTAGGATAAGTCGAGGTTGGCGTTTTCGTGAAGCTGCTCCACGATCTATTCTAGGAATGCGCGTTATAGATTGGAACCCCCTAGAACCACGATGGCGGAAGATGTTAAGCGTCTCGGAAATGCCATGGCTAGAGGATCACGTCATTGGGGAGAACATGTTGTTTCCGGCGACAGGCTCACTGACTATGGCGTTGGAAGCTGTAAAGCAGATGGCCCATGAACATCAACCCATTGCCGGGTATCGCGTCAAGGAAGCCGCCTTCATAAAACCTATCGTGGTGCGGCCCGATCGTGATACTGAAGTTCTTACCCATCTGCGCCCACTACAACAATCCTTTGAAAAGTCTGCTCTCCGCTTCGAGGTCAAACTATTCACAGTGGTGGATGAGCATTGGAGTGAGTGCTTCAAGTCAACAATACATATTGAATACGAAGAGCCGCCGAATCAAGTGGACGAGGAGCAAGAGTCTCATGTCGCTGCGCAGATTATCGCTGGTGAGTTTGCGGATGCGAAAGAGAAGGCTGTCAAGGCCATCAACGAATCAGACTTTTATGAGCATCATCGACGGCAGGGCCTAGTCTACGGCGAAGCGTTCTCCATTGCCCGAGGTATCAGCTGGGATGGGGGCGAAGTCGTCGTGGCGCAAGTGGACGTAGCGCCTCCGCTTCAGTCGTATGAAGGCCTTGTTCATCCAGCTGTGTTTGATGCGGCTTGTCAGGTGTGTTATGTTGCCCCATCAAGCGGAATGTCGAGAGAGCTGCCAACTACAGTTCCTCACAAGATCCGTGATGCCTGGATTTCAGCAAGCGGCTGGCAGTATCCGACCACGCGTGTCATTCGGGTTTTGACAAATTCAAAACTCAAATCTATCGGTTCTGGTATCGAGTCTTGTGTCAAGATCTTGTCGGACAATGAATCTCTGCTATGTCATATCGAGCATTTCGAGTTGTTGCCGATCTCGAGTAATGCACCCAGTGAAGATGCAGCCAAAAACCTGCTCCACCGTATAGATTGGAAGCCAAGCCTTTCTCTACTAAGCACCGATCAACTTCGGCGTTATTGTAGCGAGCATTCTGTGGCCGACGAGACTTCTACAGTTGACAGCGAATCACGCGATCTCGACATGCTACTCTTATCAATTGCGCAAAACAATATGGACCAACTGCTCAACACAGATTGGAGGAATGCCCCGGCTTACATGGAAAGATACGTTTCCTTGACCAGACATCTAATTCGGCAGCTTAAAGACCAATACCCCGATGTCGTCAGCTGCGAGGCATCGTACAACATACTTGCCGAGCTGATTGGTAAGCGACCGACGTGGAGATTGTTCCTCGAAATTGCCCAAAACCAGACATCGATTGTGCGAGGCGAGATCGATGCTAAGGAGCTTCTCCTTTCATCCGGACTGATGCATGAGTTCTATGAAGGCTTATTGAACAGCTTCTCTAATAGTGGGCTGCGTCCCTTTCTGCAGCTTGCAGTGCACCAAAGCCCGGCACTGCGAATTCTCGAAATTGGTGCTGGTTCGGGATCCATGTCCAATCTTGTTTTGTCGATTCTCGAACAACTCGAGGAGGATACGCAAGGCGTTGCGTTTTGCGAATATGTCTTTACCGACAAATCAGATTTAAACTTCGAGACGTCTCGTCAGCGGTTCCTAAAGTATGAGAATCGAATCACTTTCAAGAGCTTGGATTTCGAGCAAGACATTGTCTCACAGGGATTCCAGCCCGCCAGCTTTGATGTGGTTATAGCTCGAGATGTCCTTCACGCTACCAAGGACTTATCGGCCGTGTTGAAGAGTCTTCGGGGCATACTGAAGCCGAGTGGTAACCTCATCTTCTTGGAACACACAGTCCGCGATTCATTTGCCCTCAGCTTTGGCCTTGGTATTCTGCCGGACTGGTGGTGTAGCGAAGACAAGTCTCGGACATCTGTTCCACTGATGACAGAATCAGAATGGGATGCTATGCTTCTAGGAAATGGCTTCTCTGGCAATGATCTGATTATCAAGGATTTTGAAAGCCATGACGCTCACAAAGCCAGTATAATAGTGTCTTCCGTTAAACCATCTCACGTGCCAAGCGAAGAACATCGAACACTGTTGGTCACAAACGGAGAAGAAGGCTTTCAGAAGGACGTGGCAAGTCTGATTCTTCGTGCGAGGCCCCAGTCGCTCATCGTGCCGATGGCTCACTTGGCTGAAACGGCAATTAGACCGTCCGACTATGTGGTCTTTCTTGCTGATTTGAGCAATTCGTTGTTGACCGAAGTATCCGAGTCGATATTCACTTTGGTCAAGGATTTGGTTCGACAAACGGAAAACATAGTCTGGGTCACTTCTGGTGGCATTGACCCGACACCGAGTTCGAGCCCTTTTACCGGGATCAAAGATGGGTTCCTCCGCACATTGCGCTCCGAATTCAACAATAAACGCATAATTGGTCTCTCTTTGGATGATATATCCAGAGATGCCACTGATTGTGTTTCACAGATTTCCTACGTATTGGAGGCCGCGTTTGGCGACGCCTCATCAGAGGTCGAATACGTTATTCGGGGCGGTCATGTCCTGACTGGTCGACTCGTTGAGGATCGACGTCTTAACCATGAGCTATCTTCATCGATTCGTCCAGAGAAAACAGTCTCACCATGGCTTCCAGGACCCCCATTGAAGCTCGATGTCGGCACTCGTGGTCAGCTTGAAACATTGCACTTCAAAGAAGATATCGATTACTACCAAGACCTTGGGCCTATGGACGTCGAAATCGATGCCAAGGCTTGGGCCGTCAATTTTCGTGACGTTTTCAGTGCTCTGGGCCGATTGGACGATCCTGAAATTGGCTCCGACAGTGCCGGTATTGTAACTCGCGTGGGTTCGAAATGCAAGTCGATAAGACCTGGCGATCGTGTAGTCATGTGCCAAATAGACTGCATGCGCATGTATCCACGCGCCCAGGAGCAGGCTGTTGTCAAAATTCTACCTTCAGTGTCATTTGAAGAGGCATGCGCAATTATCAATCCGGGAATGACAGCTTGGCATTGTCTTGTGGACCTAGCCCGCCTACGCAAGGGTGAAAAGGTGCTGATCCACGGGGCATCAGGAGCGACAGGTCAGCTGAGTATCCAGATTGCGCAGAGTATCGGGGCCGAGGTGTTTGTGACAGTTGGCTACGAGAATAAGAAGCAATTGCTCATGGATCTGTATGGAATTCCTGCCGACCACATCTTCTACAGCCGAAGTAACAACGCCACTTTCGCCAGAGCGATCAAAAGAATGACGAACAATTGTGGCGTAGACGTCGTTCTAAATTCACTTGTCGGTGAGGGCTTGCGAGCATCGTGGGAGTGCATTGCCCCATACGGACGGTTCATTGAGATTGGAAAGACTGACATCAACACCAACTCATCTCTTCCGATGCTTCCCTTTGCGAAAAACGCCATGTTTGCCTCGGTCGACGTTCGTCACTTGCTGTTAAATAGGACTGGCGAGGCACTAGAGCTGCTGCACAAAACTATGACCATGGCAGAGCAGGGTACTTTGCATTACCCGAAACCCTTGAATATTTATGACGTTGGGTCCGTGGAGGATGCATTCCGCTACATTCAAAGCGGAAAGAACTCGGGGCGCGTCGTGATCCGCATTGACCCCTCAAATGAGGTCCAGGTATGCCAATCGCCCTCTACTGTCTGATTCTTTCTGAACCCAACTGACAATTTCTAGAAATCCTTGATAACCCGTAGAAATTGGAAGGCTGAGGATGATGCGTCCTACCTTATTGTTGGTGGCTTTGGAGGCGTTGGTCGATCCATACTCAGATGGATGGCTACCAAAGGCGCCAAGAACTTAATTGTTCCGACAAGATCGCATGTTCTGTCCACTGCGGCTGTCAGCATCATAAGTGAACTCCAGAAGCAGGGAGTTATGGTCACGACAAGTGAGTGTAACGTTGCTTCACGGGAAGCGCTTGCCCAAGGTCTCGAGGCCTGGAGCAAAACACTTCCACCAATTCGGGGCTGCATCAACGCAGCCATGGTTTTAAACGTATGTAACCACTTGTTTCTGTCGCAATAGCCTTTTCTAACAAGATTTTCTAGGACGCGGTTTTCGAGAACATGACTAGTACCCAATGGAACAACACTGTTCACTCAAAGGTTTCGACTTCGTGGAATCTGCATAGTCTTCTCCCCAACCTGGATTGGATGATTTTTCTCTCTTCTGTCTCTGGAGTCATCGGTAACCCAGGACAGGCTAACTATGCCGCCGGTTGTACATTCCAGGACTCACTCGCCCAGCACCGTACTCGGCATGGTCAGAGGACAATATCAATCGACTTGGGAGTGATGCGCACCATCGGCGTTGTGGCCGAATCCGAATCACTAAAGAGTCATTTCAATGACGGCTCGCGTGGCCTTGGTCAGGTCGAGGAAGAAGAACTTCTTGCACTTCTGGACATATGTTGCGACCCAGCTGAGAAGATGACCATCACCAATAGCCAACTCATAATGGGCTTGGGTACTCCTATTGATTTTCTCACGCGATCACACGAGGTTCCAGAGATTATGCAAAGGCCTCTGTTCGCTCATTTCAGCCAGGCTGCATCCTCAGTCCAAAGCAGTGCCGGTTCAGGCGGCGACAATCTCGCTCTACTATACCGACAGGCAGCCACGGCAGAGGAGCGAGCAAAGATAGCGGCGCAATCTCTGGCCCGGAAACTGGCGAGGGCGCTCGCGATTGAGGCCGACGATGTTGATTTGGAGAAGCCGCTGCATGCCTTTGGGGTCGACTCGCTCGTAGCAGTCGAGCTGCGCAACTGGATCGCCAAAGAGTTCGCAGCTGATATCCCGGTATTTGAGATCATGGGTGGAAGGACGGTTGAGGGAGTAGGAGAGTTGGTGGAAAAGTCTTCACAAATCGGGAAAGGGTCTTGAGGACACTGGGCACAGGAGTCGCAGTTGCATGGACGCCAACTTTCTTTGCTCTAACCAAGAGCCTCTTTTGGATGCATTTTGAATTCGTACTCGCATGAACAGACACGACCCAGCAGCATTTTCAAGATTAGATAGACAGGCGTTTTAAGGTTGTCTAGATTTGTTTCGTTTTCACAGCACTAATACAGTTTTGAGTTTGCAGACGGTGGTAGAAGCCCAGCTATACGTGCATTCCTCAGTTTCAATATGGGGAATTAACTTAAAACTTGACGAAAAAAGAAAACTAACGAATAAATTAAAAATGAATAGCATGAATGCATCACGACTGCAGATAACGATCAATGAACTGCCCTAAACTGAGGATTCCAGACAACCACGAGTTCAAAGATGCGCGTCGTCTCAAGGCAATTTGGGGTTGGCGCAGTGGCGATTTCTTATCGTACAATAAATGCGGCTGAGCATAGGGATGAACACTTGATTGGCCACTAGTATGTCTTACAACGCTTTCTCTTATCTTTATAAGGGCAATTCGCTATTGCGCTTGACCTTGCAACCAAAGCATATACTTGTTCAGTCTCGCGTTTCGCTGAACCTATAGCTCAGCTCAGCCATAGAAACTTCAATAGTCAATAATTACTAGTGATCATCGATGCAAGTGCATAGCTTTGCCAACTCGAATCTCGTCCCACGTGGCCACTGTCACATTTCAGTGTGAGCTTCGCAGAGACATATATATGTAGCTGCTCAAGTTATGACCAAATTCATAAAATACTGCAAAAGCAAAGAAGAACACAGCACGGTGCAAGCTGTCAATATTCCACACTTCGCTCGCACCAAGGAATTTGTGGCATAAATCAGCTGGGTCTCATCCCAGCTGACCGTGGTTGAAGGCCTGGACCCAGCTGGGACCTGGGGTCTAGCGCTGGCATGCACCCTAATGTAGTGGAGGCGTGCTGCGTCGATCGACACTAGACCGTGTTGTGGCTGGCTGAACCATCCCTATTGAACCTTCCCTTGCTCCCCGTCTAAGTATGTAGTGTCGCTATTGCTTCAGATCAGCTACGCGAGTACTGTCTCAGCCGTGGACAATAGTGTAGTCATGATTCCATGCATGAAAAAGCTAGTTGCGGAATCATCTTCTGGCTACGTGTACCTGGAGGATCCAGTCACACAGTATTGTTGCCAGCATCTGTTCAAAGTATTGATAATCATTCACCGTCGTGCTGCCGTGTCACTCCCGGCACCTTAAGTCCTCTTTCATTCCAAGTTGTTTGAACTACTAGCGGCCTGCAGCGCTGCGCTTGTTGTCGTTGGCGACTTGATCAGAAGCATTCCCTGCAAGATTTTGATCCTCGGGCGTACGATGGAGGGTAACAACGACAATCGCAACTCCATGTTGGATCGTATGGAGTGGCCTGAGGAAGAAGGGAACGACACTGGGCAAGAAAGACTCGACCATGTCGCCAACGATGACCTTGACGAAGAAGCAAGAGAAGATGAGGAGAGGTTGGAGGACTGGAATTTTCCAGCCAACTATGGCTCCATCTCGCTCGGTAATGACTTCACCCAGGAGCCCGTCTGGAGGTGCATCAAACGGCCATGGCAACCAAAGGACTACCAGTTGAGTCCCAACGAGTTAAGTGCGAAAAAAACGAAAGAAAAGGCTCGAGCAAAGCGTGAACTTGAAAAACTCAAAAAACCCCCGGGAGATGTTTTGGACGAGGATGAGGACCATGAGCCTGGCGACGACGATTCCGCAGAGAGATTCCACTACTATTGGCGACTTTCCATGCCCGGAGTATGCGCGCGCGCCGGCGCTGTTGGAATGCGCTGGCGTGCTATCGAGTACCCTGCTTCCGAGCCGAGCACCATGCAGGAGGAGAAAGCCAGAGTCTATAATATTTGCTGGATCAAGGAGGGGCAGTGGCAAAAGTATTGCGCAGGCAGCACGACCGCCAAAGGCGTGCTTATCTATCGACTGGACGACAAGCACAAGATGAAGCCAGTAGAGGGCAAGAATACCCAAGGGATCGACGTCAATTCAGTCTTGCGGAAAGGTCAGAGTAAAGACGACTTGATCACTGTCGTCAAGGACTTGCAAGGAGACAAAGAGTTTCAGCAGGAAGCCCAAAAGCTGATCACTGACCCGGAGTTAGTAGGACAGAAGAGCGGCAATCTGGCCTTCCAATTTGGAGACGGGACTTTCTCATATGGCCGTGGCGTTCTCGAGGAGGCACCTACTGGAGACGAAATCACAGCTCGGCTCTACGTCAAGCTGCGAAGGGATCAGGTCAAGTCTCTGGAGGTTGGCGGAGGAACATTCAGTGCTTCCAGCGGTGGCGCGTTCATTCTGAAGACGAAACTAGAAGAGCTGGCCGGCATGGCCTCCGAAAAGGACCCGACATCCAACACGCTGAATGAGACAAACCCGAAGGCGCAATGGCAATCAGATGCTCGACATCAAACGAGCTCCAACGTAAGTCTGATTTTAGACCTTCTCCGTCGTTCTTTTTTCTCTCTCACATTATCCGTCTTCTCCTATTTTCATTCTTCAAGTCGAGTGAGATAAGCACAGTTAGGGAACGAGCATAAGCTTCGTAGACCTGAGTCTGTTCAAGCTTTACCAGCAATTTCATGTTAACACAGGTGGTAATAATCTCTGAGAACTTGTGCCTGGTATTCTTGTTGCCCAAAAGATTGCCCTTGTTGAGCGCGAGTAGAACGCGATGAAGGAAATGGATAACCTGGAGCAATCGATAGTACTAAAGAACACAGCTAACATATCCCTCATTGAAAAAGTTCTCGGGGACAACCAGTCATAAAGCAGCACGCGATGATGTTCTCACATGGATGCGCAACACGCACGGCTTCGCCTTCCAGTTCGTTCACAAGCCGCTGGGCCACGAAGCGTGGAACAAGCATCGCAAACGGGCCATCAATGCGCTCGATGAGGACCGCGGCTGGAATCGGTACATTGATCCGCCTATCCCTCTGTATATCGTACCAAGCTCCGAAGACATCATGGGTTTCATGTACGCCAGTATTATGCAAGCTATGAGCGACCTGGACATGCCTTCGGGAATATTACATGAAGAGCTGCCAACATCAGACAAGACGTCATTGGCGAGGCTCCCCAGCGCAAAAAATGCGAAGCCGGAGTGCGCGACCACGGAAGTGCACTTAGCGAAGAGGAGCGCTATAGCTACGCGGCAGCTTGTAAAGGTTAGTAGAATAATCCCTAGCACCAGTTGCAACGTTTCGGGCGCAAACTTCGCTTTGTATGAATTTCAACAAAACAAGTACTGACTTGATGCCACGCGCTCCATCGGTGCAGCTTTCTACCTCACCATTCGGACATTACGAAACATGGATCACCAAAGCAGACTGGACCTCATACGACACAGCCCGCAAAGGCCGGACGGCGCCTACCCTCTTGGAGAACGGTGAGCAAATCAGCGAAGCCAGGTATCTTCTCAATAAAGGGACCAAACAAAGCTCCAGCGGTGGGATGGGAGACCTAGAGAAGGGTTTGTTGAAGTATGAGCAGGAAAAACGCAACAACAACAACAAGAAGAAGAAGAAAGTCATCTCAGCTCCTCAGCCTTCAAAAAATACAAAACAACAAGCAAAGAATGGGAAATCCAAAGGCCAGACGCAGGCTGGTAACGCAGAAGATCAAATGCTCTTCGAGCAAGGAGGAGATTCTGAGTTGGACAAGACGCTCGCGCTCCAGCAAATCATCGAGGACGACAAGACCATGAATTTGCAGTCTTCTGTGCTGTTTATAGATGTTTCATCGTCCAAGATCAGGAAAGCTAGGGGTACACGTGGGGGAGTCAAAGGTCAAGCGCAGGTTATGGGCGGCAGTGCTACACAGGTGTGTATTTTGCTCGCGAAGCTTTACAATCTCTCATCCTCCAGAGACCCCGTTCCCCCCTCCCAATATTTTCAAGTCCCCCTTCTATCGCATCACTGTTAAAAGTAAAATTTCTTGATTTATCCCCTTCATGTTCACGTTCAAGCGTTCCCAGCCTCCTGGGAATGAACGCATTCATGAAAGCTGCCCACTAAATGTTCTCTCTTGTGCAGATTGCAGATATTCTCAAATGGACTGAGCACAACAAGAAAGCCGTTGCTTCAACCACAGGAACGAAATGGCCGGGAACATCACACATGCCTGCCGAATGGCTACACCGCTGTGCGTACTCCTGGGGCGGTCTTTCAGCCGATCCCTTATCATCGCAGTCGCGCAAGAACCTCATATTTGGGACGGGCGAGTGCAACTCGGTCATGACGCGCTATGAGAAGGCGTGGCAAGCTCTCGTATGTCGCGAGGGTGATCGGCTCAAGCAGCGTGGTGGCGGTGGTCTTCTGTTTGCCAACATCAATCGAGACATGTATTCCACCCGGTTCGGTTTTGACGAAGTCCCGAAATCCAACGAGACTCAATACGAGGTCAAACAACCATTGACAAGCGCCGACCAAGTGGAAAAACTCCCGCCTTGGCTCTGCTACGCTCTCGATTATCAGCTTCTGCAACGCGACACGATTGACCCACTGCACGGGCGGAAGGAGTTCAAGACTACATTCTTCCCGTGGCAGCGCGGATTCTTCACAAAGTTTGAGCAAAAGCTCGACGAAGCCGTGCTTGACCTGGCATATGAGACGTGGGAAAGGGATAACCCGGATCGGGAGGTTCCTCGCTCCATCGATAATTCCAGTTCAGCGGCAGCAGGAGAGGGCGGCAACGGGTTGAGGAGACCTATCACATCACTTGACTGGATCGACGACTCCAAACCTGATGAGATTGAGATGGACAGCTGGCGGAAGCAAGCTAAAACAGAACCACCAAGGGGTGGTGGGGACACGTCTGCGCAGGATGCCAATACTTCTGAGATTGAGCAGGAAGAACACAACGACGGATTTTCGAACAGCCAATTTTTCGCCCAGATGACTAATCCAAAGCTGGAACAGTACAATGGATTGTTCCATTCTGCTACGAACTCTCTGGTTGAGGATGCAGACGCAGATACAGGTGCGTATGCGAGCGCGGCTGCAGAGTTCGCAGAGGCTGCTATGGAAGAAGCACGTCCAGAAGAAGACGATGAGAATGCTACTGCAGATGAGGGAGAGTTCACTCAGTTCGGAACAACTCATCTCGCCAAGGATATCGACATTTTGCAAACGGCACAGGCTCATACAATCATGCCTGATACCGCGCTCATGGCTGAAATGACTGCTGTTTGGGACGGAGTTCACAGCTCCGGACCAACTCTAGTCGATGGCCTTATGCTCGAAAACGCGAAGATCGTCGTGGATACAAGCGCTCTCGGCAGTGGTGCACAGCCCAACGAACCGATGATCAACGATGCAGAAAGCAACATGCCTGTGGAAAGAGCTGAGCAGGGCCCAAGTGACGCAGTGGAAGTGATGACCCGGGCAACTTCTTCGGTAGAGTCTGATAGCTTGGAAGCAAATGGGGAAAGTGTACCGGCGCCGCCTCAGGCTGGCGATTCGTCTCAGCCTCCAGTTGATGATGGATATCTCAAAGTGGCACATTCCTTTTCCAGTCTGTCGGCGAGAACAGTGACAAAGAAGGTCGCCGCTCAAGGGCTCTTTTCTCCGACAGCATCAGGCACACAGCTCGGACTGGAGCCATCAGAGCAAGCACGACAATCCGATGGAACTCAGCGACCTGAAGGTGGCGCGAATGACGGTGCTCCCAGCATGTTCGTTGTCCAAGGCGAACTCCTTCTATTCGGCAAGCACAAGGTGAAGCTTTACAGCCTGCAAACCCCGGGCGAGGGAAAACATCTTCGCTGTGACCTGCCGGCCGACCTTTCCTTGGGCGCCTTCATGCCGTCCCTCGCAGGCTCTGACCTTGATGCCATCGCGCTGCGCAACACAAGGGTCGAGTACCGCTCGCGAGGCAAGCAAGCGGGCCTAGGGATCAAGACCACCATCACCCTGGACGGCATGCTGCAGCCCGTGAATACCTTTCTGCGCGATGCCCTCGGCCAGGACAGGCCACGCATCGATGTCACGACGCGCCTCAGCAGTTCGCGGTCGGTCGAGTCTTTGAAGCGCATACCGCAGCCACTCGGCTTCACATTGCGCGGCGAGCTGCCCGAGGTGAAGATCCGGGAGATATTCGGTGTGCTCACAGTTACGCATATAGGAGTCGATGTCATGGGCCGGCGCCTCGGGTCGGCCGGAGGATACGAGCTTGGATATGGCTTCTTCGGGCGCGGACATGTCGACAAGGCAACGCGTGTTGAGTGGAATATCAGCAAGTTTGGCGATCAGTGGGCCGTTTCGGTCTATACGGAGTCGAGCAACTGGAAAGACGTAGCTGGTGTTGAAGGCGTCGACGTAAGTGATCCCGCACGCGGCTCGGCCAAACGAATTCTTGTTGAGACAACTGCTGTATGATGAACTTCGGCTCACGAATCAATAGCTCAAAGACGTCTTCATGCACGCTGCTTGGGTGGGGATGAACCTTGCGACTGTACGACTGGATCTGCGTGCCACCTTTTCCATAAAGGACCAGGCACAGCTTATGTTGGCAGGCAAATTTGGCAAAAGTCAGTATCTAAGTCACTTGCGAAGGCTAGCAGGCAATCTAACATTGACTTATCCTTCTTCTTCATTTTCCCCTTCGGCGATCGTCGTCGTCTTGAAAATACGCTGACTTTCAAGCGCTGTGCCCAGATGATTTCGATGTCGCTGGCTATTTGACGAACTGCAGCCTCACGACTCTCAAGCAGCTTTACAACCAGACTTTCAAAACAGACATCGACGTGACTACCGACCACGACATTGTGCTGGACGAACTTGTGCTCGTCGTCTCAAAATCTACTGGTCTTTCGCTTTACGGTAAAGTCAGCGTCGATGGACATGTTGCAGGCGAAGCCGGTATTCACATTGGCGGCGGCTGCATCGAATTCGAAGGCTCAATTGACGGTGATGTCTCGATTGGCAGCGTGAAGATCGAGGAGCCTGCGCTTGCGATTGCCATATATACGAGCAGCAGCAGCGAAGGCAGCGGTTTCGAGGTCCAGTTCTCGGGTGCTGTCTCCGTGACTGAAAAGCACCGCTTCGACGTGTTGGTATATCTGAACAAGAGGAGCGGCAGCGACCTCGAGTACACGCTTTACGGCTCATATGACGGTGCCTTCTACTTGCACGACCTGATGGACTCCCTCAAGAACACGGATCTATTGCGCGACATTGGCATGCGCAAGCTGGCCATTTGCGCAAGTAACATGGCGAATCCTGGAGCCATGATCAAAACCAAGCCTCCAGGCTACAAGATCGGAGAGGGATTCACTGTGTACGCTGAGATTGATGTTCCGGCTCTTGGAAACATCTTGGACGTGGACAGCGGCACACCCTTTGTGGTATGCGCCACGTATTGTCCACCGGACAGGTTCGAGATCTCCATCAAGGTACCGAAGGACGATATCGTAAGTTCTTCCGGCTCTCTTAAGTTGATAGTCTTTTACGAATTTGGAGAATTGCTCGAGGTCTCATCTTATGTCTCTTCACAACTTCCGCTTAGCGAGGTTAAGATGACCATTTCGCGGAGGCAGATTTTGATGCTAACTAACTCGTTTCTACTCAATCGCAGTTCGAGATTGAAGGCTTCTCAGTTGGAAACCTGGCCCTGGCAGTCAAGGTGAATGGCAGCCTACCGTGTATCAGGATTGGTGGCGATCTCTCCTTTCCAATCGAGGATGACAAAAAGCTCACTCTGGGGCTGGGTCTCGAAGCAGGTGTCTACGAAGCAACTGGTGAAGCGTGAGTCCACTTTCCTTCAGACGAACGTTTTTATGGGAATACTGGAGACTGGAAAGCTGCTCATTGTGCCAAGTCTCGGGCATGCATGACCATCTTTCAGGCGGTAGATGGCACAGACTTGCTTACTTTGAGTCTGACTTGACGCTGACTTGTACTTTATAACATAGTGAGCTCAAGACGCCATGGGTGAACCCTTTTCAGCTGAGCAAGAAGGTCATTATCAGCGATCTGAAGCTTGGCCTCGGAATCGCGTACGCCGGCGGCGTGCCGTCAAGCGTCACGGTCGGCGGCGCTGTGGCCATCGGCGATGTCAAGGGCAGCGTCCTGATTCACACAGGGGCTGACCCATCCAAGCAACTGCTGCACGTGAAAATTGTGAACCTCGATGTCGCCCAGCTGCTAAAAACTGTCGGCCTACTGATCGAGGCTGATCTGACGCTACCTGGGGGCAACGATGCCTTCTTCATTCGCCACTTCGAGTTGTATCTGTCAACCGGCATGCAGCTGTTCGAGGAGTATCACCCTCGAGGGGTTCGGTTACAAGTGGATATGATGCTCTTCGGTAAGCATGCTAAGCTCGACGCTGAAGTGACGACAGGCCGCGTCAAGCTCCAGGGAAGCGTTGAGAAGTTCAAGATAGGAGATTTGATGGTATGCGCAGCTTCGGGTGAGGACAAGGACCCTTACGTCGATGTTGAACTATCCCCAAACGTGCAGCGCCTCAAAATCGATGGCATGATCACATTCGAGAAGGACAACTGGGTAAATATTCTGGTCGACATCGATACGGCTAAGGGCACATTCCAACTTAACCTCGAAGTCCTTGTGGGCGACGCACTGAAAATCATTGTATTTGCGTCGCTTGATGGAGGGCTACCTGAGGCTGTGCAGGATCGCGTACAAGAGATCGAGGATAAGACTAGCAGCAGCCCAGAGCACCAATCGCTGGTCAAGCAGGCCGGTCGGAATTTCTTGAATCAGAAAATCGGCAACCTCCCTTTGGGCGGCCAACTTGAAGGCAAAACGTTCACGGTCCATGCCGAGGTTGAAGACCACATCGTTGAGCATCTAGTGAAGATTGCCAACGACCTCTTTGGAGACGAACGCGACGATACGGAGCTCGGAAAACTTGAGGATGTCCTCGTGAAGGCCATGGCCGGGCTTTCTGCCGCTCGAATCACATATAGCCAAGCCAAGGCCGAGTCGGACGCGGCCATCGACAAGGCTACCCAGAGTCTGGACAGACACTTGTCCGAAATGCAGCGAAACATCACGATAGAGCAGACGAACAAGACCACACAGGTCGCGAAGCTCGATCAAGAGGAACGCAACATGGTTTTGCAGGCGGCGCAAGATGAGCGAGACCTCGTGGTATCCGAGGAGCGTGCAGCACTCGCGGCAGACGTCACGGCACGGAAGGCGCACGCCGACGCCGAGGAGTGGCGGGTTCGGGTAAACGCACTTCAAGCTGCCGATAAGGAGGTTCAGACAGTCTACCAACTCCAGACAGTTGCAGAGGGTCGGCTGGCGATGACTCAGGTTACGCTGACCCGGCACCAGCAGAAAGAACCAGTAGATGGCCCGGCTGACCCGTCGTACGAGGCATGGAAATGGCAGCGTGACGACCTCGCGGGGCAGGTCAAGATGCAGGAGGTGGATGTCAAGAAGGCCATTGCCGACGTGAAGGTTGCCAGGCTTGCGCTTGAGGGTCTGAGCATGGGTTCAGTCGAAGAGGCGACTGCCAAGCTGAGCGAGATCACGGAGAAGATGGAGACCGCCGATGCCGAGGCGGAAGCGCGGCGCGCGGCCGTAGCGGTGAACATCGTCACCGCCGTTGCCAAGGCGGCTGAGCGGCGGAGCGATCTCCAGAAGCGCCGCGAGGCCTTTATCGCGCACGCGGACGCCAGGGTCGACGAGTTGACACGCAAGAAGGCAGCGTTCGAGCAAGAGCGCCTTGCGAAGTTGAAAGCCGCTCACGCCAAGTACGACGTTGGCAAGACTGAGGCTGGCAAGGCTTACGCGGAATGCTTGGAGAAGCAGCGCGCCGCTGACGTGAAGCTGCGGGCGTACAAGCTTCTGAAGGATGTCATCTCGAAGGCTGACGAGGCGATCTTGACGCCGCTGCGCTTCGCCGTCAATGTCGTGGACAAGGCATCGAAGGAGCTGCTCACGATCGAGTCGTTTGTACTCGACGGATCGTTTGGCGGGAAGTCGTCAAAGGTGGCGGCGAAGGTCCAGGCCAAAGTTGGCGGGTACCAGTACGATTTCAGCTTTTCCATCGACCTTAGCGATATCGTGTCTTTTTTCAGCGAGCTATGGAACAAGATCAAGAACGTCATTGCCAGCGTGGCCAGCGCGCTGCTCGACATTGCCCGTCAGGGTCTTGAGGCTGTCAAGACCTTCTGTGCCGAAGCCGCAACCGAAATCAAGACGGCGGCTGATGTCACATCGGAGGCATTCCTGAAGGAGCTCGCTCAGCACGAGCGGGAAGTCCAAGGCTTCCTTGATGGTATCGATCGAAGCGTCCTACAGCCATTCAAGTTGGTTGCGGAGCAGGTTGTGGAGCAGGCACTGAAGGACCTCGACGATTCACTTGACCAGGTAGCGAGAAGTCTACCTCGAGAAGTCATCGAAGCGGGTCAAGAGATCAACGACTTCCTGCGGAATCCAGGACGCTCTATTGGTGACCAGATATTCAATGAGATTGAAGGGCTTGGGCGCGGCATTAGTCTTCTTGGCGGTCCAGGATCGGCATCCACCGGCCCAAGGCAGGGCTTGGTCATGAGGAGTGAGGAAAGCTTGCTTCTCACTCCAGAGGTCGTATTGAGACATGAGAGAGAAGCGGAGGAATTGATGATATCGATCATGAAGAGCAAGATCCAACTTGAAGAACTGAATCGAACTGGCATGATTGGAAGGGAGCAATTGGAAAACAAGCAGGCGGAGATCGAGATCCTGATCAGTGACATCAAAGTAAGGGAGTTGCAGAACAGCATTCAGAAAGTTCAGATGAAAGCTGAAGAGGCGGAAAGAGCGGGGAGACCGGTTGAGGATCTGGTGAATATGCAAGAGGAGCTATTGGAGATGAGGAACCAAGCCAGGAAGATGGCGGCCGAGACCAAGATCAAGAGAGGAAGAATGGAAATTGAGGCAATACATAGAAGCGGTGAAGGGCAGGACGACATCGAGAAGGCGGATATCGAGGCGGATATGGAGGCGGACCTCGCACGCTGGACGGATCAGATCGAACTGAGCGACCTCAGGCGAGACTTGGACAGAGCCAACCTTGAAATGAGAGCGATGGAGTCAACGGGGAAAAGCAGGGATGAGTTGCAGCTGGAATCGTTGAAGTTGACGCAGGCGGAGGGAGTCTTCCGTTTAGAGGTGGAGAAGAGAGAGCTACGTCGGCTTCAAGGAAGAATGCAGAAGGAGGTCAAAATAATGGAGAGGAGAGGAGCAGCCGACAGAGATCTGGAATTGAGGAGATTGCAGCTGAGGGAATTGGAGCTCCTAGGGACGAAGGTTGAAGTACAGGCAAAGTTGGAGGATGCGGAATTGGACATGAATATGGACACAATGCGGTTGCACATGCAGCGAGGTCCACGAGAGGCTGAGATAGGGATGTTGAGGACGAAGCTGGCGATGAGTGGTAAGTACAACAGTCTGAGGAGGCAAGGTATGCAGGTGCAGCTCGAGATGCAAGACTTGGACATCAGGCGGATGGAAATTGTCGGAGCGGACCGGCAGGACATTGAAGCGAAAAAGGCCGCCCGGCGCAGAGAGGGGATAATATTCAACGATATCGAGCCTTTCAGGCATGACGTGGAAAGATTAGAGACGGAGTTCAGGATCATGGAAATGCAGGGATCGGATCCGGCCGAGTTGGAGCGCATGCGACGGAAACTGGAGGAAATGGCAGCAGACTACCACAGAAGGGAGCGGGAGGTAAAGTAAGGTTCAGGGGAGGTGAGATGGACCTTCAGTCACGGCTGTTCATGTTTCAGTACAGGTTTGCAGTCTACCATATCGAAGCCGTACAAGGTGCGAAGTATTGAGGTATCCTGACTCTCATACCGCACGAGCTGTTAGAAGATCAATTGACTCGGTAAATATAGAACTCTCAGCAATCGAGAGTTTGCAGACGGTGGTAGAAGCCCAGCTATATATGCATTCCTCAGTTTCAATATGCGGTATCAATTCAAAACTTGAAGAAAAGAATAACCCGATGAATGAATTAAGTATAAATAGCATAGTTATATCGAGGCTGCAGATAAAGTTAATAACCTGCCTTATTGGCAGCAATCGGGATATCGAGACACCGTCATCGAAAGCATTTACGTTCTCAACTTCGTGGGCTGAAAGCCTCTCTCGCGGTAGTATAGCAAATACAGATTCTGGTCTCTCTATGCATATATCACAGTATCGAGATATTAGTTCATCTTTTTAATTGATAATTCCAAAACCACGACTTTGAAGGTGCGCGTCGTGGCAATAAAGGTGGGGGGCTGAGCAATGGCGATTTCTTATCGTATAACAAATGTGGCTAAGCATAGGGATAAGTATTCGGCTAGCCGCTAATATATCTTACAAGCCTTTCTCTTATATTTATAAGGGTGTTTTTTACTGTGCTTGACCTATCTCTTGTCCTAGCGAAAAAAAAACAAATAAACCAAGAAAAAAAAAGGTGTAAAAATTAAAAGCGCATCATTAAATTTGTCGTCGCAAATCCGACTCGTCGTACAATTTCCAGACTTAATGCAAAAGGAGATAATAAAGCATTTCAAAAGTTATTCCACTATTGCTCAAAGGTGTGTTGGAGCCGCCCTGCTATTGGACACACTGCTGCCCGATTGCCAGCTCAGGTGCTGACCTACAACCAGCGAATGTGGCTGTATGCAGCTCTGGCAAGGCAGATTTGGAGTCTGCCTGCCTCTTACCTTGCATACCTACCTCAATGCGAGAATAAGGTGGTCAGAGATTCAGATTTGGGCACCCATGAATGACTGTCAAAATTCTGCCTGTCGTGCATTACCTGATCAAATTCTTCGGCTCGACTTTTTCAAAAGTCATCACCAAGTGCTCTCTGCTTTTGCTCTTTGGTGACGACCACTTTGCTAGTCTACGGCCTCCTTTGGTTCATCATCACCTTTCAACGAGACATACCTTGACACTATCCCATCTCACTTCGGATGCCAATCCGTAGCATTACCTTCCTGCACCGCACCACCTTTCCCCCCCAGCCTTACCGACCGGCGCAATCATTTCTGTGGTATCGCGTACTTGATTGATTTTTCCTCACTTCCACACACTTGGTCCCTAACTCAGTGAGTGTCATGAATGCTGTAAGCCAGCTGCCATGTCAGTCAGTCTCACATACGGCGCTTTTGGTGATATTATCACCACAATACAACTTGTCGCTCGCTTAGTCAAGGCTTTGAACGACAGCCGCGGTTCCCGCTCCGACTTTCAGGACTTGGTGCAGGAGCTACAAAGCTTTCAGAGAGTCCTACAGCCGGTTCGTTTCGAAACGACATCATGCTTGACGAAGCTTTTGGGCTAATTCATGATTCAGTTGGCCGTTCTCTGGCAAAGCAGACGGCAGAGTGTCGCATTCGAAGACCTTGCGCAGAGTGTCGTCCCCCTCATTGCCGATTGTCGAGACAAGATCCAGACGTACCTTGAAGATGCAGTCACCAAATATGGGAAAAGCTTGCTACGGCAGAAAGGCTCTCGGAACGGATGGCGCGATTTCGCCAGAATGATACAATGGAATCTGTGTGAGAAGGAAGAGGTCGAGAAGCTCCGAAAGGTGCTCAGCTATAACAAGGCAACCATGACTCTAGTGCAAACACTAGCTCAGAGGTACAAGTCATCCACAACTTATTTCAGTGCAACCATTACTGATCATCACCCGTGTGTTCAGCATCGATGCGGAACAGAATCAAAATGTCTTGAATGACAGGATGAATGACCTCTTTGAAGCCGAGAGGGAAGCAAATCGCAAGATCGAAGACCGATTCACCGAGCTCGCCGACCAAATCGGAGATGGCCTGAAAAGTCTTGGGGTAGCTATAGACGGAGTGCAATCCAGCCTGTGAGTATATATGAACTATTGTCAAAGAGATGAAGATGGAAGCTCACACTTGTAGTGATGTGGTTGGCGATGATATTGCAGATATCAAAGACATCGTGCAGGTGCTTCCCGCCATGATGAACCGGATCAGTCTAATTAATGACAACGTTGTATGGATTGAAGACGCCATTGGCCGCGAATTCGCGGTCCCATTGACCATTAATCCATCCTGGCATGTAAGCATCCCCATGTGCAATGAGCCACTCAAGTCACACCGAGGGACTGACTCTGGTAGACCATCCGTTCGATGATATTTGACCTCTTCAAAAACAACCGTTACCCAGGACTTGACCTGGTAAAATTCGGCCGGTATCTGCTCCAAGATGGCCGAACCGGAAGAGATGTCAGAATGAGCATCGAATTTTACAACAGCGTTCGCCCTGGCCAAAAGTATCGCATGAGCATGATATTTTACGCGGATTGGGACGAAGAATCGCAAAATGCGCAAACAAGCGAATGTCCTTCTTGTAGGTGTGTAAATCTGAATGTTAATCCCGACGTAAGCGTAACCTGGTAAGTTGTATTCCACATCACGATATCACCAGGGAGCAAGAATAGTAGAGATTCTGATGACCTGATTTAGCCACAATTGCTCGTATGAGTACCGAAGAGTTTTTGATATATCCGATCGAGATCTGGAAAGCAACTTTAGTTATGCACAGCATGAATTTCAGATATCCGACCATGACGATTCGGATGCCGAATTCGCAGTTGAGGATGCATTCCAGGACGTTCTCCGCGAAAACTCCATTGAAACATTTGATTACGCACCTAATCTATTCAAGAGGTCTACACTCCTCACTCCTTGGGAATTTTCTGCCGACTCTCGAGGGAAACCTTGGAGGAGCATTGGTGATCTTCAATCGTGGTATGTCTCTGGTGAAGGCATGGCTCCGAATGCTGTGTATCAAATGGCAATGGCAATTATGATACATTTAATGTTGGCCTTTCGAGGTCATGACATTTACCGAGACGGTGTGTATACCATTGTTTTCGTGGGTCGCACCCTGGCAAGCAGCGTGCTTACTATTTTATGGATGCCAGAGAGATGGGTGCATGCCAAACAGGTAGTAGAAGCTGTAAAACACCTAGAGTGGATCAAAAACAACCCAAACATCAAAGTGGCCGCCATGCCGAGGCGTTTACAGTACACCGAGGAACAGTGGGAAGTCTTTCATAATGAATGGCTAAACAGTCGTATGAGACAAGAAGCGCAAAGAAAGTATCAAAGTATACTTCGCTCTAGACAAAGGCATTGATATGTAGAATAAAATGAAAGAGTTTATAAGCAACTCGTAGACTGGAAATAACCACATAGGGCAAAACACTGCTAATGCAATAAGTAAAACACCAAAAGCCCCAAAGAAATACGCGCAAAAGTATTATTCGGCAAAAGCTTGTGAACGAAATCGTAGCTAGTTGCCAACACCAACATCTGCACTTACAGCACCTGCGCTGGCCACCCCCCTTGTGCCCCACTACATTACGCTAGTACTATGCACAGATTATCCGCTGACGCAAAGATTATCTACCTAGGTAGTCACCAAATCGATGCATCTCGCTATGTACGGTGAGCAATGTCTCCAGAAGCATGTAAAGCCTAAATAAAATCTACTGCCACGCAAAGAGCCGACCAACACGAGCTCACGATCCGTTGTCAAATGATTCTAGGCATTCGGGTGTTCCGGGTTGAAGGTGCTAAAAAGACCGACCAGAGTGTATACGGAAACAAGTCGCCGATGCGTTCCTCAAATATCTTTATAGATTAGCAAAGACTGGCCCCCTTAGCTGAGGTTAGTGCGTTCCGGATAGTGATTCGCTAATGCTTGATCACATACCTATGTACTAATTCAATATGTCCTGTTAGTCATCTTTTCGGGGACTTATGTCTCAATTAGACTTGGTCCACGAGTATTCGCAATGCCACGGCAAATTCACAACTTCCCGAAGTGGCACCTGCTACAAGACCCTACAAAAATGCCACCTTGGTTCAAGGCACGAAGTTTTGTTATTCCGTGCGCTTAGTTGTACTAGGCTTTGTCAAATATAGAAGACGTCCCTCGTGTAGAATTACCTAAAGCTAGCACAATTCTGTCTGAACACTGCCAAATCAACGGAATATGAGCCCAGTAGATAAATCACCCCAACTAGCTCTCCATACATCGACGAAATAGTTTTTCTTCTGCTCCCAAGCACCCGTGCCTCCTTTCGGAAAGATGTTTGCCGAATTCTGGAAATATGTTGACGAGAGGTTAAAGACAGGAACCTCAGGCATTCCATCGGGGTTCTCCAGCCTTGGAGTTACCGTTGATGTGCGCGTTGCCTCCATCTGGCCCCAAAGCCGAGCGAGAAGCAGGCCCGTAGCTTCGGCGCCTAGAGTCCACGATGCATTGACATAACCTATGACGAAAGCTAGATTAGGCACATCTTGCAGCATGCAGCCCCTCCAGGCGAACTTGGTAGAAGGGTCAATGATTCTGCCATCCACTGAAATTTGTACACCGCCACCAAACTGTAGTTCAAGACCTGTTGCCGGGATGATGACATCCGTTTGCAGTCTCTGACCAGACTTGAGGACGATCTCATTCTCCGTAACTCGCTCAATGGTATCCGTGACTACGCTTGCCTTAGTCGACCGAAGAGCAGCGTAGAAATCACCGTCGGGGCAAGCACAAAGTCGCTGATCCCATGGCTTATATCGCGGAGTGAAGTGTGGATCGACTGGGATATTAGGGGGGAGTTGTTGCGCACTTGCTTTCTGCAGAACATCGCGGACCTTGTCGGGGTGCCTGCGGGAGTGATCATACTTCATGTAAGTCATGATGATGTATTGGAGTCGGTTCCAGCGACTTGTCAAGGATTTAGGCAGGACTGATTGCCAAATTTTGGTAAAGAGTCCCCTCGTCATTGGCAGCGCTGCAATATAGGTTGGACTCCTCTGAAGCATAGTTACGTGCCGAGCATCTTCAGCCAGGGTTGGAAGCAACGTGACTGCCGTCGCTCCACTACCAATGATGACCATATTCTTATTCAGATAGTCGTAGTTGTTGGGCCAGAACTGCGGCTGAATAACCTGGCCTTGGAATTTCTCTAACCCAGGGATCGACGTCCGCCTTGCTTCATTGAAATCGTAGTAGCCTGTACCGAAAACCACAAAGCGAGCCTTGAAGATTGTGAGTCTCTCGTCAGCATCGCGTACCGAAACCCTCCAGGCTGGCTCGACAGAAGACCATTCAGCCGAGATGACAGTGTGCTGAAGTCGCATGTGTTTATCTGCACCAATCTTTGCGGCCGAATCCATGAGGTAGGCAGCAATTTCAGAGCCTGTTGCCAGGGGCTTTTCTTTGTTCCACGGGTTCCAAGAGAAGCTGAAGGTGAACATGTCCGAGTCAGACCTGACTCCAGGATAGCGGAAGAGATCCCAAGTGCCTCCAATATGGTTTCTCTTATCGAGAATAACATAAGAAGTCCCTTTAGGAGCTCCATTCTGTATAGACCTTGCCGTGTTGATGCCGGAAATTCCGGCGCCAATCACGACGACATCGAATGACTCTTCGTGTTGGGATCCGGGTTCGGACTCCTTAATGTCTGGGTTGATGAAAGGTCGCTCTGAATTGTTTGAACAGTGCATGATGGAGAGGAATTCAAAACAACTGTGGGGTGACAAAGTGATAATGGAAGTAGTGCAAGGTCGGAAGGAATGGATTGTAATATCTTGACTCGCAAACAAAATGCGATATCAGCCACTATATATGCAAACTCACAAACGTAATTCTGTGTACTTGTTAGAGCCCGTTTGCAGAAACTCGACATCCAGTGCGTCCTCCCAAATGGCAATAAACACATGACAAGCCGAGGTTGGACTCTCTTGTGCTACATGGATTATGTTCCAAGGATTCAATTGGGTCTTCCAATGACGCAAGAAAAACTCACAGTTTTCAGGGAGGCAGTTTCTGAAATAAGTTCCTATTGAAGACTATACCGTTGCAAGAAGTGGTTATTGGGCAAAGGGTGTCCGAGAGCCGCAGTGCGCCGCAGCAGCCGAAAGACGCTAGCCTTGGAATGGATAAAAGTCACCGAAGCACCATAAAAAGCAGAACGACGATAGTCCAGTCACTCCGACAGAAACTTTCGACGGGTTACATCACAGCGTGCGAAATACGGGAAATGTCTTGATTGACTGACTTCGAACATGATAGATCGACTTAACCGAGGCTCGGTTTGGTTTACTTGTTTGGGTCGCGATGGCAATGACCATCTTTGTTGGCTGTGGCTGACTGTCAAGCTTGGCACGAACCGACTAACCTTAGTTACCAGACATATATATTCAAGCAAATTCCAAGTGATTCGTCAACCAAAGATTAGAATCATTAAGTGTCTTTCTACCAGCAATTTAAAATGATGGCTGCCCTCCTTGAAGTAGCCGTCAACTCAAGTCAGCTTATGCTCGATCTTTCATTGAACCCAGCTATTACCTTATCTGCTATTGCATTTTTGAAGTATGGCCCGTCTCATCTCGTTGCCAAAATCACCGCCTCAGAATTGATCAGAAGATATGTTGGACTTGGTACTCTCCATTCTAGCTTGAAATTTCTTCTTGGTCTTGGTCTTGCCCGAAGTCTGAGCAAGCTACAGAATCTTCGCGCCAGCAACAATTGGAAGCTTCGAGGGCACCAAGGATGGCATTGGGACGAGGAGATAGCTGTCGTCACTGGTGGTTGCAATGGCATTGGCAAAGCCACGGTACTCGGACTCCTCCATAAAGGCGTCAGGGTCGCAGTCCTCGATGTCGCAAATTTGCCCTCGGATCTCGCGCATCACAAGACGCTGTTCTATTACAACTGCGATATCACCTCGCCTCAGGCTGTAAGAGAGGCGGCCGACAAGATTCGTGAGGACCTTGGCCACCCTTCCATTCTCATTAACAATGCCGGACTTATCAACCGCGACTCCATCCTTGATTCCCGTCCGGAGAAGGTGTCCAAACTCTTTGACGTCAACGTCCTATCACATTGGTATACTGTCAAGGAATTCTTGCCAGTAATGATGCTGAGGAATAAGGGCCACATCGTCACGGTTGCCAGCTTGGCGTCGTTCGTCACGCTACCGACAACTGTCGAGTACTCGGCCTCAAAAGCGGCCGTGCTCTCTTTTCATGAGGGTCTTGCCTCCGAGATCAGGAACATCTACAAAGCTCCCGGTATAATAACGACAGTGGTGCATCCAATTTTTGTAAACACGGACATGACGAGCAAGTCCAAGGAGCAGATTGAGGGCAAGAGTGGCCAGATGCTAGAGCCTGAGGATATATCTGGAGCTATTTTGAAGCAGATATACTCCTGTCGTGGCGCTCAGCTGGTCATTCCCTCGCGTTTGTCATGGCTATCCGGATTTCGAGGGCTCCCGAATTGGTTTCAGGAGATTATCAGGGATGCTGTGAGCCATAGTTGAAGGATAGAGGAATTCCGGTTCTTCAGGGAATGTATTTCACTTGTAGATCCATCAATCATCTTTCATGTTGGATATCATACAAATATCAACTCTAGCTTTGGATCAACAAGTAACAGGTGCAAGATATCAGCGCCTCCTCATCCAAATCTTTGCTTTGCCATGTTGATTCATCTTCTTGTGTAGTGGAGTAAAACAGGTACCTCCGGTAGAACTAATAATGAAAATACCGCGCCCAGCTTTTAGGCGTCGGCAGTCGCAAAACCCGAGCAACCGACTAAGCAACCAAGGCTCCGCACAATCCCGTCGTCACTATTCCACCTCTGCATCATCTCCTACACTCAACATCATAATACTACCAGTCCTTCGACTCGATAACAACTGGAAGCGGAAGAGGGCACCATAATGCCTCAGACAGCTTGTGACCGATGCCACCGGAGAAAAGAACGCTGTCACTTCGAAGCCTCTCAGAGTGACTGCCGACAATGCCGGACTCGGCTAAAAGCATGCTCTTTCAATCGGCGGGCTCGGCGGATGGGTCGTCCACCTATTGCCGGTAAATTTTCTTATGGATCCTGCAACATCATGACGTTGGGAAGCGAGATTGCCAGCCAACAGCATGAGCAACAGCCGTCAAATGGCCACTCATCCATGTCCTTAATCATGTCTCAGTCGGAGCCGGAGACCGAGACACAGACGGAGAACCCGAAAGCTCCGACTTTCGCACCATACGCGCCCGCTTCATCATGGGATGATGGGCACTCCGATTCTCACAATGGTTTTATTGCTCTTATGGACGCGCTCATCGATGGACCAGCACCTCGACTGCCCGCTCTAGACTCGTCGCTGACCTACCGAGATAAGCAAGTCCATGACCTCCTGTCAAATCCGCGAATATTTCACGACTTTCACAAGAACTTCATGATCGGGCGCAGCTTCTCCGATGGGTTCCGCGAAGCCGTTATGATGGTGCTCCAATATTCAAATGGGGTGGTTGTGAACGCTTATTCAACGGCCCTTGCCTTGTGGGATTCGGAGAACAACAAGGTTCGAACTCTGGGTGAAGTGGACCTGGGTGAAGGATCCCAATGCCTCAAGCAGCTACAAGCCCCGGCTATCAACCACCTGAAAGATGCAGCTGCCGTCATTATGCTGGGACAAATCTTGCTTGTTTATCATGTTGCTATCTTGGGTACATCGGCCCACGCAATAGTCCGACGTTCCCTCCTGCTTGTAAAGGACTGGTATCCGTCTCTGTTGACCGAAACTTCTCTGTACCCGATTACAATCACACCTATTTTCATCGACACCATAGAGTCCCTTGTCAAACGCGAAATCCCGGTCATTCAAGTACCATGTGATGACACTACTGACTGCTCGATTGTCGACAGGTGGGCTGGATTGTGCGTCGGCCTCATTGACCTCCAATACGAAGTGTGCAAAATCAGTCACCGAGCCAAAAGGGCGGCAGAAGTGCTTGAAGATAGTCCCGAGAACCCAGCTTTCAGTCGACAGGCTGACGAGTATGCGAAAGAATTGGAAGAAATTTATCAGCGGGTTCACCAATGGGAGCCCAAGCCTTCGAAAGCATTCTTTAGCCGGTATAGTCAGCCCGAGGTCTCGGCCATGTTGATGCAAGCGCGTATCTACCGATTGGCGACACTGTTGATCATTCATCGACTTCGGTATCCGCTCGGGTTTAAAGATGAATGCGCAGCGCCGCTCGCCATGACCATCTCTGCCGAGCTGGAATGCTTTGTCAAGTGGGTTCCCGACCACTTGATAGGGATACCAATTAGGTTCCCTTTACTAGTCGCGCTTCTCGAAATCGACCATGTCAGCGAGGAGGTCATCCAATATGCATCACAAATTATTCCAGACCCAAACTACGTTGATCAACTTTGGGCTTTCATACGGCTGGCGAAATTGGCACGGGACAACGGGTTTCGTGGGCTTTGGTTTGACTTGGCAGAAGATAAACTCTCGATACCGGTGCTGGCATAACGTCGCCAACCCACTCCATGTCACAAAGATGACATATGCAGGCACAAGGTATCGGAGATTCAACATTCCTTGAACATTCTCGGCGTCTGTAGCAGATCAGATGAGAGCTATGACGGGACCTGTTTGAGAATCCATGCTCCCATAAGAGAGAGAACTTTCATGGCATGGAATCACCCAACCATCTCATCCCCCTCAACCGTTCGATGCCAAGAAGTTGCGCCCAGAATGCATTCTCGCATTATCACGATACCCGACGAGGCTGATACGAGCAGTACGAGATTGAAGGTCGTACCGAGACAAAACGTTGTTGCCGTGTCCACGACAGTGACACACATTAAATCTGAAGCGTAAGATTCAGTTTTTTTTTCTTTGTATTTCCGACTCTTATGAATCTTACAGTTTCCAAAATCTTATTTACAGTAATCCAAAGGGAAACAACAGGAGTTATTAATAAATACGACCATAGCTCTTAGAAAATTCGGCATCCTATCCGTTCTGCCCTAGACAAACTGAGAAGCGCACTTGCAGCTGGCTGCGCCCCTTGTGCCCCACTACGCTGGTACTACGTACAGATTATTCCGTACCATGACGTATCAGCCTGGGACGGCGAGATGTAATGAGGCAGCCGTTAGCGGCTACAGCCGCTAAAAAGTGGATTGGACAAAAAAGGACAGACTACTAGGTATGAATAATTCTAACCATAAGAACGCGATGCCCCAATCCTACTGTGACACCACAAATTCTTCTTGAGTATTGCAACTAGCTGTCAACATGGCTACACTTCCATTTGCGAGCGACATCGAGCTTGAGCGGCTGCGCAACTCGCTCGTCAGCCCGTCCCACACATCCTCCTTGACCAGTCGCCTGCACCGAAAAGTCCGCCGGACGAACAATTACCATACGACGCAAAATGGGCACATTAACCGCCTCATTCAAGTGGCCGAAGATCCAACAGCAGCGCGCTTGTTAGACACGGAACCCGATGCCTTGGCCTTCCACGTCAAAGCCGCCGTTTATGTCTCCATCTATGGCACCATCCTCGTCGCCGGGCTGCAAATCTATGCCGCCGCCACGACCCGATCCCTATCACTCTTTGTCACCATGGCAGAGAGCTGCTGCGAGGCCATTAGCAATATCGGCCTCAACTATTTGCATAAGAAGTCCGAGAAGCTCAACGATTCGACCCGTTGGCCTGCAGGCGCATCCCGCCTAAGCAACGCCGGCAATATTTGCTTTGCCTTTGCCCTGATGGCTGTCTCGTTGGTCCTGGTCGTCGAGTCCATCCGCGCCCTGGCAAGCGACAGCCATGAGCTCGGCAAGTTGGAAATCCCCGCCATTGTCGCCGCTGCTTGCGGTTTCGGCATCAAGCTCTTCCTTGCCGTCTACTGCTTCATCTTTCGCAAGCATAGCAGTCAGCTACAAATGCTGTGGGAGGACAATCGCAATGACTGCTTCGAGTATGGCTTTGCCATTTTCACCTCTGCCGCGGGCGCAAAGCTAAAATGGTGGGTCGACCCGGCTGGCGCCATGTTCATCGCCTGCGTCATTATCGTCACTTGGATCGGCTCGATCCGGTCCGAGTTTCTCGAACTCTGCGGCTTGGGAGCTGAGCCTAGCTTTGTGCAAGAAATCGTGTTTCTGACACTTCGACACTCCGATTTGATTCTCCAGGTCGATACTGTCCATGCGTATCACTGGGGAGAAGAATTGTTTGTCGAGGTGGATATTGTCATGGCGCCTGAGCGCACCCTTCGCGAGGCTCATGATGTCGCGCAAGAGCTGCAAGACAAGCTTGAGACCGTCGAAGGTGTTGGGCGCGCGTTTGTGCATATTGACTACGGTAAGGCCTTTCCGTGTGAGTTTTATTGTTGCTTGTGCAACACGACTAACCAAATATTCCCCCAGAAACATCGCATGCGCCAGAGCACCGTAAGACCCGCTGATAGGATCGAGATTATACATCTCGTCTTGCAGCTTGGAAATTTTTGCCGATTCGCCTTATCAAATGTTGCACGGATAGCATCGTCTCGTGCATATAATCAGCGGTATACGCATACTGTATCGTTGTAAGAACTGTAAAGACTGTGAAAATATTGTTCAAGTTACGATATCGAAGGATACCGCTATCGTGACGATGAAGAAGACTCACATTCACTCTTTGCCCCGGTATTGCCATCGTAGAATTTTGGCACGCGCCGTCCCGTTGGAGAGAACATACGGGGTTGACGGCTTTATAAAGTAGCAATTAACAAATAAAGCACGCCGTAATATTGATAAATTTTATTATTGTCGAAATCAACATTTGAATTATTCATAAATGAAAACAAACGGCTATGCAGGGTCATTTGTCGGAAAATATGCTAGCGACTTATACACTAATATTAGATAGGGACTATAAATCACAAAAAGATTCAAGGTTGTACCCACCAGTCACAAATATGATCAACGCCTTAGGGTAATTCCAGTTAAGGGCATATACTTTTCTAGCTTATACCAATTCTGCAAATCACACACTGCTTTTATCGCCTTTGGATTTAATATTTGGGGCCTTCCCTGTGCATTTCACTCAGGTAGGCTATCCAGGTATCTGCCCGCCAGTCTTCGTTAGTAATGGGTATATTTCTAACCGCCTGTGAAATTTGAATCGTTGCAGTCATGGCCAGTTGCAGTTTTGATCAAAGCAATAATGCATTGCAAGCATTTTCATTATATAAGCCTAATTGAGCACTGATCATCAACGCGTTTCCCCAAATTTATAATCAACATCAGAAGTGGTTTGCACAGCCCGCTCCAAGCTATGGCGCCATTATAGTCCCAAATCACCTCTAAGTCCAACGGCCAATCGGGGTCTGACGCGCAAACGTATCGCGACAGTCATCCCGCGTATGGCGACACAGGGGCCAGTCAGGTGTCATCAGCTATTCAATGCCGAGGATTCTGCTATCAAGGAACCATGAGGGTTGGAAAGCGATCCCCGACTGCCAACCCAACCACCCCCCTGGAAAGCAACTCGTACGATTTGGCACGCAGCGATAACAAACCTAGCACGGCTTGCAGAGACGACCGAGGACTTAAAAAGGCTGGCACTGATGTCCTCGAAACAGTATTCGCCTGGCCCGAGGCCGCGAAGTAACCCCAGAAGAAGCCACACAAGTGGTGAGTTTAGAGGGCCGGAAACAGAACAATCATCTTCTGAGACGACCCCATTGCTCAACATGGCGACAAAATCAGAGGAGGTATCTTCAACAAAGGAGACGACGGCTCTTGAGCAGTCTTCGTCTCACCAGGATAGCGTCAGCAGTATCCCAGGAAGCCCGGGAACCGCGAAATCGGTGCCATGGTGGTCGTACATTTGGGACTATGACCCAGAGCGCACGCAAGCAGAGCGCGCATTTCTCCGAAAACTCGACGTCTACCTCATCAGCATGCTGTCGTTTGGTTATTTTATCAAGAATCTAGACCAGGGCAATGTGGCCAATGCCTTTGTGAGCGGCATGAAGGAAGACCTGGCCATGAATGGCAACCAGATCAATCTCGTCGACGTGGCCTGGACCGTCGGCTACGTCGTGGGTCAGATCCCGTCCCAGATTGTCTTGACGCGGGTCCGCCCTTCGGTCTGGGTGCCCTCGTGTGAACTCGTCTGGACCGTCTTGACATTCTGTCTTGCTGCGGCCAAGACGTCGAATCATGTTGTGGCGATTCGCTTCTTTATCGGGCTCGCCGAGTCGAGTTTTTATCCCGCGGCTCACACGATCCTGGGCAGTTGGTATAAGCCAAGTGAGCTGGGCAAAAGGGCATGCATCTTTCATGCTTCTTCGGCGGCGGCCAGCATGTTTAGCGGATATCTACAGGCGGGTGTTTATACGGGATTGAATGGTGTTAATGGGCTACCAGGATGGAAGTGGCTATTTGCAAGTCCAAAGTGTTACAAAATGTTTTCAACCGTTTTGGCTAACTGAAAACCAGATCATGGACGGCGTGATTAGTCTCCCTATTTGCCTTGCGGGCTATTTCATTATTCCCGACCTACCAGAGAACACTAGAGCATTTTATCTAGGAAAAGATGTGAGTTGCACAAAGCGGAGTGATTATCTGTGATGATGTTAATCAAGTGCACAGGATCAAGAATTGGCGCGGAAACGAATGGCAGCGGTTGGTCGCGCACCACGAGCCAAGCTGGGAAGATCTGCCGTGAAACGCATATTTGGCCGGTGGCATATATATCTTCTTTCCATCCTCTACATTATCTTTATCAATCTCGGGCCCTCGTCGAGCGTCAACCCAATGTCGCTCTGGCTCAAGTCAACCGGGCATACTGTAGCACAGATTGTGAGTTGAAGTAATCACTGTGTTCATGGAGTTGCATAACTGACTTTGGCTGGACAAATTACAGAACATCATTCCCACGGCAGCCAGCGCCATCCAGCTCGTGCTGACCGTCACCTTTGCCATCATCTCGGACGCCCTCCGGGCTCGGGCGCGCATCATGTCCCTGTCCACTCTGCTCGGCGGCTTCGCGGCGCTGGTGCTGGCCATTTGGCACGTGCCCGACGCGCTCAAGTGGTTCGCCTTTCTCCTGCAGCGCGCCTCGGTCCCCTACGGGCCCTTGAGCATGAGCTGGGCCAATGAGATTTGCGGCGCCGACGCCGAGGAGCGCGCCGTGGTCATTGGCGTCATGAACTCGCTCGGCTATGCTTTCAACGCGTGGGTCCCGCTCTTGACCTACCCCCAGGTCGATGCCCCCGAGTTTCACAAGGGCTTCATTTACACTACCGTCATGTTTGGTGCCCAGGCGCTCATTACGGCTGCCGTGGCCTTTATGTACAAGCGTGATCAGAGACGAGGTCGAGACGGGTTGGTGAGAGATGAAGAGGGTTCAGTAGTCGACCCTCCCATTAGACCTGCCGCTGAAGCTGCTGTGGCGCTTTGAGCATTTTATCACATCCATGATATCCTGAGAGGATTTGGAGGGAAGTTGATCATGTCGGGAGAGCATTACCATACAGGTCGACTGAATTGACTTACACCAGAAGACACCGTTGGTACTACGACAAGACTACGATAGAATATCTTTTTTGAACGATAGTTCACATCATGATATATATATCCACACATACTTCCAACTCTATTGCATGCTATAAATCAAAGAAATCTAAGATACAGATATACGCTAATTCCGCCCTTCATCAGATATGCCAAAACAAATTCCAGTTGCTCCTCGTAAAACAATGCCGCACAATCTCGTACAAGCTTCTTGTCGTCTTTTCCTCTCTAAAGCAATCCAACTCAAATCAGAGCAAAGCCGCGACAACGAGGCCAGCAAGGAGACCAGCTCCAGCAGTTGCCCTCGGGGCGCCGCCCTTGCTGACACTGGTAGTCGAGGTAGACTGGGTCGTGGTTCCAGAGACGGCAGCCACAACAGTCGGGGTGATGATGGCAGCGCTGGTAATGGTGGTGGCCGCACTCGAGCCGCTCGGCGTCGTGGTGATGACGGTGACACTGGTGGTGGGCGTGGCGAGGACAGTGGTCCAGCTAGTGGTCGAGTGCGTGGTGTGGGCGCCGGTCCAGGTCTCGGAGTCGTGGTCGTCGTCGGTCATGTAGATGGGGGCGTCGCCGGGCTGGCACGGAGTGCCCATGTTATCCCAGTGCCAGCCGTTGTTGTCACCGTAGGAGCAGTACTCTGTGCCTGCAACACAACCAATGCTGCCGGAGCAGGTGTATCGCTTCTCCTCCTGTGTGGCGGGGGTAGCCTGGCGCTTCCAGTTGTCGCCATCGTCGCCACCCTCCCAGTTATCGCCACAGGCAATGTGCAGACTAATCAGTGAGCCGTTGTTGTAAGAGCAGTATTGGGTTCCGGCAATGCAACCGAGAGAACCAGGACAGTCAACACGGGCAGCAACGGCACCACGCTTCCAGTTGTCACCGTCGTCGCCCTCGTCATCTCCCTCGTTCTCCCAGTTATCACCACAGGCAATGTGGAGATTGGTCAGCTGTCCGTTGTAGGAGCAATATTGGGTACCGGCGATACAGCCAAGGGAGCCGGCACAATCGGCACGAGCGTTTACATCGCGCTTCCAGTCATCACCATCGTCGCCGTCATCGCCTCCCTCCCAGTTATCGCCACAGGCAATGTGCAGGTTCGTGAGCTTTCCGTTATAGGAGCAGTACTGGGTGCCGGCAATGCATCCCAGGGAACCAGCGCAGTCGGCGCGAGCCTGGGCTGGCGCAGAGCTGGCAGTGACGCTGGTGGCTAGGGAAACGGATGCAACGGTGGCGAAACGCATTGTACTGGACGACGATGCAGAAATCTTATAAGACAAAGAAAGGGAAATAACAGGAAATGGTGATACTTAGGTCGACTTGTTAAACTGAATCAATCAGAGACTTTCAAGAATATATAGTCTGTCCGAGGATGTTTCTTATTATAGAAGATGAGTCGCCTTTGGCAGCTCTGGTGTCGTTGGTAGTGTTGTAATGTGATGATGCTCGATGGAGTTCTGTCTTGTTTCCGTCTGCAATTTGGACGGTGTTGGTCTCCATTATGTAGGCAAAGTGATACCTACTACAATCTCTGTCAATTACTATAATTGTGACTGGAGGCTCGATTTGACGTTGCTATTGTGCAGCAATGGGGCTGTAGTGTTGGTGAGGCTACATTTGTTGCAACTGTTTGGTCGATCCCCTAGTAAGCAAGCAGCTCTTAGGGATCACAAGTTGAGGCTGGTGGTTTTGCGCACCACTATAACTCTAACGAAAATAAGCTTAAAACATTACTATAGTGGCAAAATCGTGCCAAGCTTGCCTCAAAACGTGAAACAGCAAACACATGGCATGGGCAAGATTCATGTGCTGCAATAACTTCGATATACTCGTAGCTCGCACATCCAGAGACTCTGATCGGTTTTCTAGTACCTACCTACAAGCCATGACAGCGCTGATGCAAAGGGGAGATCAATAGGGATTAATCACATTGCATTTTTTCAGTTCGGTCCTCATCGTAGAAGAATAAACTTTTGGCCATCTCCGACAAGACAAGATTCGACCTTTTGAGATGATTTTGTCTGCCGTTGAATATCCTCACTGCTCTTTGATGCCCTTTGATATGTGCACCGCCCACAGTTGACTGCCAGTGGGTGTTTAATAGGTCAAAGACATTGGTTATGGCAGCACTGACATTGGTTCAGCGAGCACTGATAGCGATAAGCTTAGCGCCCTTACAGCACTGACACATGTGACCCCGACGCAGGTACGTCATTGGCTCCCTTCTTCTCCAGATTGGCAGGTCAGTCCCCTACAGGTACGCGGCCTTGGCGACGAGTCGCTTGTCCCAGGCAACCAGCCAGGCCAGCGGTCATGTGTCGCAGCTTATCGCGTGCTCTTGACTCGATGCCTGTGCATCCTCAGAGCTCAGCCAACATCTGCACAAGTCCATCAGAACAAATCCTTCCTTCTTTCTCTTTCAACCATCAAACATCATCGCTATAGACTTGCGTGTGTATATCTTTTTGCATCATGAAGTCCTCACTCTTGGCTCTCCTGCTGCCGGCGGTAGCGAGCGCCCGCTTTATCGAGGCCAACGAGGCCAACCATGTGATCCCTTACCCAGACGAGCTCCTGGGTGATGCAGCCGAGAAGTTCTTGGTTGAACTGTCTCCGGGAGAGACCAAATGGGTCACAGAGGAAGAGAAATGGGAACTCCGCCGAGTAAGCATTGCATTCCCCTGAGATATAGTTCCAGCATTCCATCTCTAACCGCCGACCGCATCTAGAATGGCCAGCAGTTCATGGACATCACCGAACATGGCGACCTCGGATCCTACCACGTCAAGACGAACACAAAGCCCGTATTCCCATCAAAAGTTCAACTCGAGTCGGAGATCAAGCCTCTACTGAAGAACCTTACCAAGTCAAACATGAAGGACCACCTCGAAACCTTTACGGGCTTCCGAACCCGATACTACAAGTCGGACTACGGTCGACAGTCCTCGGAATGGCTGCTCAAGCAAGTGCAGGATACCATCAAGGATGCCGGTGCTGATGCATACGGAGTTAGTGCTGCGCACTTCAAACACCCATGGGGTCAAAATTCCATCGTTGCCACCATTCCCGGCAAATCAGAGAATACTGTAGTCATTGGCGCTCACCAGGACTCCATCAACCTCTGGTTGCCTTCCATTCTCCCTGCCCCCGGTGCCGATGACGATGGTAGTGGCACGGTTACGATCCTGGAAGCATTCCGCGTGCTTTTGCAGTCTCCCGATGTCATCGAGGGCAAGGCGCCCAACACCATTGAGTTTCACTGGTACTCGGCTGAGGAGGGCGGACTTCTCGGTTCCCAGGCCATCTTCAAGGAGTATGAAAAGACTGGCCGCGTCATCAAGGCCATGTTGCAACAGGATATGACTGGCTTTGTGCAGCGCACAATCAATGCCGGCAAGCCTGAAAGCGTTGGCGTTATCATGGACTTTGTTGACTCGGGCTTGACCGCCTTTATCAAGAAGGTTATTGAGGCCTACTGTGAAATCCCATGGGTTGAGACAAAGTGCGGATATGCTTGCTCCGACCACGCTTCGGCTTCCAAGGCGGGATACCCCTCGGCCTTTGTCATTGAGTCCGAGTTTAAAGACTCAGACGACCACATTCACGGCACAGATGATTTGATCGAATACTTGTCATTCGACCACATGCTGCAGCATGCGCGCATGACGTTGGGTCTCGTATATGAACTTGGTTTTACCGATTTTGTCAAGCTGGAAAGCCAGCAAACTGTTGGGGAGCTGTAGGCAAGGAGGATAGATTAACATCGTGCATAGCAGGCCGTTATATTCGGACACTGGCACTATTTAGACTTAATCATATCCACGGATGAATTGAAAGTCTTTGATTGAAGCTTGTCCCCAAATTTAGACTTTTGGACAGAATCGCTGCTCGGGTCAAGTGCTCCAAATTCAAGTAAGTCAGCGAAGCTTCAAGCCCGTGCCAGGCAAGCTCCTCAGGCTCCTCCCCGCACCACGAGGCGCAGCGTGTAGGGAAGCAACAAGCTTTTCTAGACTGTTCGAAAGACGCCTGTTCAACGTGGCTGACGTCACCTGCTCGACTCGCTTCAGATAACAATGGTACCCTCGAAAAACAGGCAGGGTGACCACAAAGATGGGCAGGGGAAAATTTGACTGTCTCTGTCTCTCACTCTTTTTTTTCCAGGCGATCTGCGCAAGTGTTACCTGCATGGCTCACACCAGCTTCTATAGAGAAAAATGCCAAGAAAATGTGCCTGACTTCCGAGCAGGTGGATCATGATCTAACAGGGGAGTAAAGAAGAAGCCCCAATGGAATGGATACATGCCTACCTAGGTCCTTACTTTGACAGATCCGATAGCCTTTCAATCGCCTTATAGTCGACGGTGGATCCTCGTCCGCTCCGGGTACGACGGCACAAACTCTAGCTCGACCCTTATGACAGTGACGCAAGATAGCCGCATTTCTTGGCATTAGTATGTCTCGACGTCGAATTACCGGATTTGCATCACCCATCCATTTGGTGCAGGGCTTGGACAGGCTTGGACAGGCTCCCTGCCGACTTGGAGACCTAGACCACGACTACGGCTGTTACGGCACAGGCGCGTACATAACGCCGCACACGTCTCGAGATGGCTTGGATGGGCTGACGAAACATTTTGCTCACTCAGCCCTCATGGTGTCGCCGCGTCCCCGCTCTCTATAGGTTTTGGTTTTCTCGCCAAGACTCCCGTTCCCAGCTATAACCAATGTCGTCCTCCGACCTGACAGGCCTGCCAAAGCTTGGCAACGTTCTCTATCAGACTCTAGTCGAGTTTCCCTATAGTGCTTATTACGTTCCCAGAGTACCCGATCAGGAAACAGCAGCTTCTTCTTTCTCCTCCTCTTCTTCTAATACCTCGCCGTCCGCTACTGCCTCTGACATGCCGCACGCCAAAGACAACGTCGCGGGCCATCCGACCAAGTACAATATTGGCGAACCCCTTGCCAATTTCTGTCAGTCTGGCGATAGCATTTCCTCACTCGTCGCCAGTGATCCCTCCCTCACGCCCGGTCAGGCGTGGAAAAAGTTATGCAGTCACTACAAACATCATGGCCATGAATCCCAGGACATCCGGGACATTGGCAAGGGTGAGGTGACTGACGAACAGCTGGAGATGGCCTACAAGTGCGGCAAATGGGGCAAGACACGACCGAGCAAGTTATTTCTCAGAGTATGATCAAGCCTTTTGTATTTTATCAATGGCTGTATCAGGAGTCGCTGACAAAGTACAACAGTTGTACCACGATTCACTATGTACGCTCAACGACAACCCTGCTCATGGCATGGTGAGTCCATCGCTCCTCGGAAGTAGTGGTGTGGCCCCGCTTGCTATTCTCTCAGTGTGAGTGTTTTTATTCATTGTAAGACGAATTTCTACTCACAAGCCACAGAATACCCGACATTGTGAGGCACATGTCGAATCTGATTGTGAGGGCTGAGAAGGAAGTGTTCCTCGCCACCAACTATTGGCAAAACAGCACTGCGTCTCAGTTCATCACTGACGCCATGAAAGAGCTCTCTCGTCGCGCTGGCGAGCGGGGGTCCAAGGTTGTTATGAAGGTCTTGTATGACCGCGGCAGTCCCAAGCAGCTTTTTGAGCCACACTACATCGTTCCAGAAAAGGAGTATACTGGCAAGAATGTTGGACTGCCACACAAGCATGAGATTCCCAACATTGATTTGGAAGTCATGAATTATCATGACCCGATGCTCGGAACTTTTCATTCCAAATTCATGGTTGTCGACCGAAAGATTGGCATCGTGCAAAGCAATAATATCCAGGATAATGACAATATGGAAATGATGGTCCACGTTGAAGGAGCCATTGTGGACGGGTTATATGACATGGCACTCATGAGCTGGCACAAGAAGATGAACCCACCTCTACCAAGCCTCAACACACCAGCCGCGCAAGGAGGTATAGGATGTTTTGGACCGAGCCAAAATGCTAGCCTCCCTGCCAAGGGAACGCCTGCCAATCTCAGGACCCAAGATGTTCTTGATGATAGCCACCACCCCGTGCAATACCCTGAGGGCACTGGACCTTCAAATGGACCATCAGCGAACGGTTTACTTGAAGAGCACACCCACAGTCACCCTCACTACGATGACGACATTGCTGGGGAGTTGAAACGTGTACAGGAATCCGTGTCGGCCAAACCAAACGAGACACAGGTGCAGGCCGTCTCCCGCCATCTGAACCATACCGTCAATGAAGGCTTCAAGGGCGACGCTCCCGAGTGCAACGTTCATGACGAAATGACACCTTATATGGCCCATCCTGCTCATGAACCATTCCCCATAGCCTTGGTCAACAGACAACCTTATGGACCGCCAAACCACAAGTCTGTTTCGAATCCGCAGAACGCTGCATGGCTCTCTGCACTTCGCAATGCTGAGAAGAGCGTTTTTATTCAGTCGCCGACATTGAATGCGGAACCACTGGTCCCTGCCATCATTGAGGCTTGTGAGAGAGGTATTGACGTGTACTGCTACATTTGTCTAGGATACAATGATACTGTAAGTCTGAAAGACTCACCACTAGCTCGAAGACCTACTAATCCTCCTCCAGGGCGAACTTCTCCCGATGCAAGGTGGCCACAATGAAATGATTGCCGCACATCTGTACAAGTCGCTCTCCCTCGCTGGACGCCAGCACCTGCACTACTACTGGTACGTGGGCAAGGACCAAACGCGACCCATTGTGGCCGAGCACAAGAAGCGCTCGTGCCACGTCAAGCTCATGATTGTCGACGACCGCATCGCCATTGTCGGCTCGGGCAACCAGGACACCCAGAGCTGGTTCCACAGCCAAGAGGTCAACCTGCTGCTCGAGAGCCCCGGCGTCTGCGCCGCGTGGATCGACGGCCTGCGCCGCAATCAGAATACCCGCCAGTACGGCGCCCTGAGTCGTGACGATGGCACGTGGCGCGATGCCGGCGGCAACGAGGCCGAGGGCGCTACCGGGGTTGATCCGGGGCGCTTTAGCTGGGCAAAGGGTGTGGTGGGCGCCGTTCAGCGTGTCCGCGGCAAGGGCGGATTCTAAGAACTGGTACCCATCCATTTGGTCTGCAAAGAATACATTGCTATCGTATAGGCGTCTTGACGCTGTAATGAGTAACGTTGGAATGAAGTTTTCTGGAGTTGGGTTTCTTGTATATTTATGGAGTATAATACACACTTACGTCTATACTGTCTATTGTTAGGGTATACTTACGCTTTTGTCGAACTGTTTGATGTTGATCATTCTTTTCCCTCCTTATTGGGATTGATCACAAAGGTCGGTTAATCCACTAACGCTGCAATATCAGATCATATATATATGCTTACATCTGCCGGGTTCTGTGGGCCGCTGATTGGTGGCTGATTATGTGCTGAGTCATTCGGTGTATATATAATCTGCCTCTCGTCTCTTTCGTTGCAGAAAGCATGCATAAAACTTGCATATCAAAGATTGATTTGAGTATACTTCACATTGAGTCTTTTAACTAATATTCCATTGTGAAACATAGTCGTTGTCTCCTCCCACCGGATTATCAGCGCAGAATCAAACAGCGATTAGGAATGGGCGTGGAGAATAATTCCAACGATGAGGGCACCGAATCTGGGCCGGGACAAGATCTCACCCAACAGATGATCAAGCGCATCTTGGGCGAACTATCTTTGATCAAATATGCCTGCGAGAGCCTGGCACTTATCCCGTCGGGCACGACCAATTTTGTCTTTCGCGGGACTCTCAAGAATTCACCTGCTATAGAGTCCTTGGACGGAAATACACCGAATTCACAGAACCAGGCCAACACCGTCATTGTCAAAGTGGTGGAGAGTTATGCGAGGCTCAACCCAAGGATCAAAATCGATGGCCAGCGTGGGGTAAGTCAAAAACACGGGCGTAGCCATGATATTATCGCCTCAGTTTTTTCACCCACGGAATGGGGTTTCACTGACTTGGAGCAACCTTGACAGTCATTCGAGAGTTTAATGTTTGGCATTCTTAATGACTTTGAGGTGCCAAAACTACCTATTACTGTGCGCACGCCGCGTCTGCTGTACGTGGGGGAAGCCAAGAACACGTTTGTGATTGAAGATTTTGGCGGCGACTGCGTCACCTTGGCCGAGTACCTCGCCAGGGCCAAAGATGCAGACCAGATTCGTGCCGCGGAGCAGTACATGAGGCACCTCGGGACCTGGCTGCGGGCGTTCCACGAGTGGACCTTGCAGGACGGGCAAGAGGGTCTCCGGGAGGCGATGCGAGGGTACAGGGAGAGCGGCAGGTTCAAGCGGGACATCATATACCGGGGCATGTATACGTGGGCTGGAGACGAGCTCGGGCTGCTGGATGATGAGAACCGCGCCGTCTTTCGGCGCGTGGACGCGTTGCTGTTCCGCGAGTTTCAGCACAGTCACGCCAGACGGATGACGGACGAGTGGGGACCGTCGCATGGTGATTTCTGGACCGGCAAGTAAGTTTCATCTTCCACCAGATTGTTTTTGAAGGGCCAATTTACGCTGATTAAAATCATGAACAGTATTCTCATTCCATCATCGCACGAGGGCGCAGGTAACCCCGACTTGTCAGTTGTGGATTGGGAGTTTGCCCATATCAGTCCGCGCGCGTTTGATCTCGGACAAATGATTGGTGATCTAGTCGAAAAGTACGAGCTGAGCAAACTCGACATGTTTCGTGGCGCAATCGAGCAGTTTTTCCAAGGTTACGGTGCTGTTCGCATGGGTATGGCTTTTAGAATTCTTGTCCATGCAGGAGCACATCTGATCAACTGGTATGTCCGAGGACCCAAGGATGGTCTCAGTGATGATGAAATCCGCAGGATTGTAAAGTTGGGGGTGGATATGGTGTATCACGGGGTGGAAGAGCACGAGCAGTGGTTCAAAGAAAACAATCTAGGCTGCATCCTTAGTCTAAGTCGAGAGTCCTCATCATGAAATTGCAATTGTCCCTTGAGATATTCTAGACAGGAGACTTAAGATCCGCGCATTGGTTGTTAGTTCACCCTGTGCCGTGACTTTTAGCTTTAATTCCGGAGAAACAACCAAATACCCACATACCTAGTAGTATCTACCTAGGTAGGTTTGTACTAGGCCTTCCAATGCTAAAAGACTATCATGAGTACACCCTTGTAATAGAAGCACTGCAGACTGCATCTGTAAAATTGCTATATTGGTGGCTATAGATTAACAGTGCTTAAGCTATTGATGCAAGATTTTTCAGATCAGCTTTACTATCCCATTGAAAATAATTGATCGGTTTCCTTCTTGAAAGTGTCAAACTCAAGGCAGCCGAGTTCTCGCACGGTTTCGACGCTACCTAAACCTACCGTTTTCACCGGGCTTATCCTCAGTAGCGCTGGCGCATGCCTGCACCGTAGTAACTGTTGCTAGCTCTCGAGATATATTATGAGAAGTTTGCACAGATATAAAGCTGGTAATACGACGAAACAGATGGCATAGTTGTCTATAAATGGCATTAACCTGCAGATGTAGTACCAAATTGATCGACTGGAGAAGAAAGATCACCATCGGTCGGCAAATTCTCGGCCGTGCCGCCAAGATGCATGTGCACGCGCTCGCTAAGCGCCCGCCCACTTTCTACAAACAAGCGTTTAATCAACCTCTTTCAACTTTCAGCAAACATCACAAAAGCAGTGTCAGGGTATCCATTTGACAATATCTTGCATCAATGTCGAGTGACTCAAAGCCGACCGTGCGTATTGACGAGAATCAGCTTCATTTGAAGACCCTGGACTCTTCACGCTTTGGCTTGGTAAAGGGCACGACAATGAACGCTGCGCTGAGCCTCGCATTGAAGGTGGTGCTCGTGACGCTCGGAGTGCCTGCGACCATTTATCTCGGCGTTCTTTCTCTTCTAATTGTCGCTCCTTCTTTCCAGGCCTACGCTGTCTACCTTCATAAGGTGACTCTTACATGGTCCAAAGATCTCAATGTGCCAGAGCAATTTGGTTTTCTGCACAACCAAGCTGTTCCTTTCCATATTGATACTGAAGACGGCGTAAAACTGCATGCATGGCAGATTGTCCCATCTGATGTTTACAAGAAGAATGAGAAAGACTTACTGGATCAAGATCTGTCTGGGCCGGTCCAGGATATCACAGAAACTGTCAATTTTCGCCTTTTGCGAGACGATCCTGAGGCAAGGCTCGTTCTGTACATGCATGGAACGTCTGGAACTCTAGGCTCGACGATCAGGCCAACTTCATACCGCAACATCTATTCCGCGGCAGCAAATCACATCTATGTTTTGACCTTTGACTATCGTGGCTACGGCTTGTCAGGTGGTGTTCCTTCCGAGCCAGGCCTGTTGCTTGATGCACTTGCGGTCGTGAAGTGGGCTACAACTGTCGCTGAGGTCCCGCAGGACCGCATCGTTATATATGGCCAATCCATGGGCTCGGCAGTCACCGCATCCCTGGTCAATCATTTGGCCAAGCATGATCCTGCTCACCCATTTGCGGGCGTTATCATCAGCGCTTCGTTTGCCGACTTGCCAACTCTCACTGCGACATACCGGATTGGCGGAGTTATCCCAGTCCTGGCTCCAGTTGCGAAGATTCCACCCCTCTTCCGATTTTTCACGAGCAGGCTCCGCGACACTTGGATGGTCAAAAATAAGATTGCCGAGTTCATTCAACATAGCAACAGTTATCACCTCACCCTCATTCACTCTGAGGATGACGACGATATTCCAGTTTCGCACACCCAGGAGCTGTTTTGGCATGCTGTCAATGCCACTAGCGCAACACCAATCTCATTCCAAGGACTCGAGAAAGACAAGGCTCGAAAGAAGATCGACCTAGGATCTGGGGGTTGGTATGTTGACTGGACCACACAGAAAGGGACGATCAGGCTGCATATCTTGAAGTATGGCAAGCATGACTGGCAAATGACATATCCGGTAACTTCATCTGCTGTTCTTCGAGCGTTCCAGTCAACGCATCCGGATTTTGCCGCTTGATTTGCTTCCCAGTATAATTCTGTTGGAAATATGCAGCTTCTGAGTACTTGTAGTTCATAAATAGAGTATAGAATTATATATCTTACCATTACCACTGCTAGACGAGATGAAACCAATAATTTGTCACCTCATAAGTCTCATAAGTACTTCTCGGCAAAGCTCTAAATGCTGCAATCACCTCGGCAACCATTAAAATCCTGCATACAACGTAGAGAACCGGGGCTCCAATCTGAACGATCGTTATGAGACCTTGCCACCGAAACGAGATCTTTTTGAACTGCATAGTTACGAGCGCTGTAACAATCGAACCAATAGAGCTGGCCCTCCACAGCCAAAGTTCGACGTGGGTTGGGAATATTGCGTTCCATGATATTAGATGGACTGCTCCAAACGAACAACCTAGAAGGCATACTATCGGCCACCACTTGGTCATGTATAGTGCATCATCCCACTCCGTGACAACTTTGGTATCGGTTGGTTCAGAACCACCACTCTTGACTCCTGGTCTTTTTCCAATTTCAATCTTGGCTAGAGCAGTGGCTCGATTGAGCCAAAATCTTCTTGGGGGGAATTGCTCAGTCTGAATCGATATCTCGTATGATTCCACCTGTGATGGCTTCTGCTCTTGCAATATTGCAACTTCGGTCATCGTTTGAGGTGCGTCATCGTTCAGGTTCTGCGGGTCGCCTTTGGCAAGCTTAAAGGCGGTTTCACCGCAGTCTCGCGGAATGATATACCAGGCGATACCCATCGATTGATGGGTTGTCGATGGGTCTGGTACGTCATATGTTGCTTCCATGGAAAGGGACTCAAATACCCGTTGCTCCTCACTTCGCATCTCTGGTAGCGACACGTAGCTCACTGTCGTGATATCTTTCGGCTTATTCCACCAGAGACAATACGTGAGAATTGTCTGCACGACATAGGCCAGAGTCATGCTTTCAATCGGAGCCAACTCCATGTTGTGGGCGCTTCTTGTGATGCAGTTGATCGTGAACCACGTGACTTGCCACAAAGCAGCAAGCTTGACCAGACCATCAGCTTTACTCTTGTCTTTAATCAGGTCTACCGATAGACCATAACTCTCGTCTGGTGGCCAGGAAATAAGTCCTTTGTTGAGAAGGTATGCGTACTGCATGGGCCACAAAACACGGTGACCCCCAGTTGTCCCAACCTTGTAACGAATGCCCATCATGCCCACATAGAATGACTGAGCAAGCTTCAAGCCGGTTTTGGTCGCGTCTGTGCAGCAGTCTATCGTCTTACGCGCCTGGATGAACTCCTGAAGGGCTTCGATCGATTCAAGCTCCGGAGCGAGAACCTGCTTCACAAGCTGGCATACCTTGTGACAACGACGCAGTCTTCGACCAACATGTATTCGCGGGTGTAGAACGGTCCATGTGCAGATAATGATCGTAACGACTGATGTGGCAATGATCGACCAGGTACCACGGTCATTCCCTTCGGGCATCCAGCCTACTAATTCGTTGTTGCCGGCTTGAGAGGTATCATTAACGCATGAGTTAGCCATCGATGGTTATGTAGACTCGATTGATGTGTATTCGTATCAGCTGGGAGTAGATCTGGGAACTGTATGCCAGGCTAACTCAAGAAATAATTGTTTCCCTTACCAGCATTATCATCTATTTTGATTGCCATATCCCATGCTTCCACCAGTTCAGAGTTCCCTGTGCCCCTACATTCTGCCATGTAACAAGTATGTGACATGAATCCTCGTCATACATGCTATTGGCTGAGGAGGCTGATATGCAGGTCTTGCTGGGGGCGTGGCGCTTAGCACAGCTCTTTGCCTATTGGCTGGTGACTGCTTCTCACGACTTTCATTGCGGTGATACATAGGCAGTCAGCCGAGTTCGATACCACCTTGCGGACATTCATTTTCTTCCAATACTGATATAAATCTATTCTTGGGGGTGAATCTCCTAGATATTGGGGTAGAAAAGAAACAAGCACTGGCCTCTTTCTAGCTGCTGGCTTCTCTGGATGAGTCCAAGTCTATGTTTCTTGGCAGATCGCGACCCATTTTAATCAGAAGAGCACAATGATGTTGACGAGTTGATAATCGTTGCCGTACGTGCATAATCAATACGCAAAAGGAGGCGATCCCCGCGAAAACAATGCCTGACGTATTATATTGGACTGCAACCAAAGAAACTGAAACTTCACAACTGCAATTGCGTTCAAGCTTGGCCTGCAATTTGTATCATTGGCGGTAAACCCACGAATAATTAAAAATATCCGCCTTAAAATACAATACACTGCTTGGATGCCAGTTTCGTGGCATTCAATAGCCTTCGATAGGTACTTTAATAATCCGTGAGTTTGTTCTCAAGGCTGTGTTTCAGCTATCTGCAGTTGGTTCGTCCGCACATCTTGGCGAGCCTAGCAGTGTGCCAGTGTGGAATGGCCCAAATCCCTGCCACAGCATGCATACGGCACAGCAGACCAGGATAGTTGTCACCTCTAGCGGACCGCATCGTCGTCTTTGGCTGTAGCAAACAAGCGACCCCTTCTTTTATGCTTGCGAATAATTAAGAGTATCTCTCCGTCATGCTGTACACAATCCTGACCATTACTGATCTTTTGATACTTGTCTTTACCCGTGTAGTCATCTCAAGTTCTACACAGCAGCCATTGACCGGTAGTGGTATCAAGCTTGCCGCTGGCATTGCGTCCCAAAGCTTCAATCGCACGGCTCAAAATGATACATTATGTGACGCTGGTTCCGCTCAATGGACTGGTTTCGTGGGTGTAGGGAAAAGCCGGGACATGTTTTACTGTAGGTCGCGCCAGTTGCTGTAAAATGAAGAAAAGCTCAATCGCACCAGGGTATTTCGAAAGCCGCCATGAACCAGAGAACGCACCACTAGTCATATGGATGAACGGGTAGGTTCCACTGGAATCGCTTGACTCCTTGTGCAGAGGCTCATTGTTGTAGGGGACCTGGTGCGTCGTCAATGTTGGGAGCACTATTCGAGGTCGGACCATGCAGCGTCACAGAGAATGGCGATGGAACGACGCGAAACCCGAACAGTTGGACCGAGTTTGCCAATGTAGTGTTTGTCGAGTAGGTCAGACCTGTAGCTTTTTCCCTCCATTGACACGGAAGCTAATATTTCGACAGCCAACCGGTAGGCGTTGGATTTTCTTCTCCAAAAGATCCGAATCTGTGGGCAGGAGATCTGCTAGAGGCCGGGATAGACTTTACAAGATTCTTGGACATTTTCGTTGAGGAAGCCTTCCCCGAGCTAAATGATAGGCCTATTCATCTCGCGGCTGAGTCGTTTGGTGGTAGGTATGCGCCCACGTACGCGTCAATGATGAGGAGACGCTTTGCATCTCTCATACTCGTGGACCCCCTCATCAGCTGGCCGCGGTCCGTTCTAGGACTATATGAACATCTGTGCGTGCCACACCCGCTCACCAGTGGCAATCGTACCTTTAGTGCCGAGGCTTGTGAGCAGATGAAAACGGGTTATACTGCGTGTGAGAAATCTGCTGCCGTCTGTGATCTTACCTATGATGGAGAGACTTGCCTCGCAGCAGGCGAAACCTGTCAAGGTATCTATGCTGTGTTTGAACAAGAAGTCGTCCCGGGGGGCTGGAACCCCTATGATGATCGCAGGCAATGCGAGGTGCCTCCGATGTGTGGCGGCATGGGTGAGTTCCATGACACTGGATTTTGCGGACTTGTTCTCACACGACTTATTAGGAATGGACGAGGTCGGCCAATATCTCAATGCCGAGTGGGTACAGCAAGCTCTGGGCCTAAAAGGTTTCAACTTCAAACCTGTGAACGGAGACTTTAGCGAAAAGTGGTCCTATCTGCCCGATCCTTCTCTTCCTTCTACTCGAGAAATCAGTCGAGTCCTCGATGTGAAGAACACGTCAGTCATTGTTCTGAACGGGATGAATGATGTCGGAATGTGAGTCTTTCCTATGCTGTCCGCTGGTATTTCTGGCAACATTTTAATCATATTCGTTAGCAACTGGGAGGGCATGACTTCAATACTGGATTCGGTGAATTGGAGCGGTCACGCAGACTATAAATCACAGCCATTGGCACCATGGTTCTACCCTTACAAAGGTTCACAAGTGAAGGGAGGCATTTCTAAGCAGTCTGGAAGACTAGCATTGGTCAATATCGCAGATGCCGGGCACATGAGTCCGCACGATCAGCCAGTTGCGACGTCTTTCATTGTCGAGAGATGGCTTGATCGCCAGGTATAGGATGTATAATAATACCTACTGTCGCGTAATTTGAATACAGCTTACTCTCTGATCCAATGAGTAGCTAGCATTATCATATTTCATCCTTCGTCTAAAACGGATGAAGTCCACGGAACTTGGGAGGTGGAGGATAGGCGGGAGTGCATTTCTTGGTTCAGTGTCTGTTACCAACTCTCTCACGATGGTCTCTCAGAGTGAAAAGCGATGTCAAGGCACCTGTTCATCATCAATCTATCTGAGTCTCTCACCAATCGCGATGGTTTTACTGTTCATTAGAACAATGTACTCGTACGCATCCCAGCTCCAGACCCAGAATTACGTGCCGCGACACCCGACCACTTATTGACCCATGCAAAGACCTGTCGATACCATTCGAGCAAGTTCTCGCCCTTGTGTATGACATGATCCTCGTCGGAAAACGACAAAAACCTAGCCGGCGTGCCCAGCGCCTTGAGCGTGTGGTACGCGCCCAAGCCCTCGGTGGTGGGGCGGCAAAAGTCCTTGTCACTATGGACGACGAGCATGGGCGTCTTCCAATTCTTGAGCAGATCGGGCCGCGCCGGGTTGTAGCGCTCCAGCCCGTCAAAGTTATTCCACATGAATGGCGTGCCGCCAAATTCGTGCAGCAGATCGGAAAGGGTGTCGGTCTGGCAAGGGCAATGTGATTAGTGGGTAGCTTCTATCAGATGCGCGGCGACAGCTTCTTACCTGCAAAGGATATGATGGAAGATGGAAAATCCCATGGTGACACACGAGAGCTTTGAACTGTAGTATCGAGAATCGCTATTAGCCTCCGATTTCAGGCAAGCAATGTCTAGGTAGTCACGTGGACTTACCCGTCTGCCGAGCTCATGACCTTGTAGCCAATTCATCATGTAACCTCCGTAGCCGCTACCTGCAGCGACTGCATTATCCATGTCAATTCCCGGCATGTCTTTGACATTCTCTAGACAGTTGACCAGGTCGTCATATGGGTGTCCGCCCCAGTTGTCTTGAATGGCTATACCACAGTGAGAAAGTGGTTATCGGCCGACGAGTATCTGAACATACCTTCCGCCATCTCCAGTCCGAAGCCTTGACTCCCTGTGATGTTTGGCGTAACAACTATATAACCCTGCTCAGCCCAGGCTGTAGGGTTCCACTATCACAGACATGTGAGTATCGCCCAATGAGATGTCGTCAGGCCAACTTACTTGTGTGTTCCAAGCGTCTTCCCAATGCCCGTTTGGCCCATCATGCACAAGAAGACACAAGGGGTAGCGTTTCCTGCTCGGGTCAAAGTCGCGTGGTTTGACTACCCAAGCTTGAACAAAGTAGTTTCCAGCTCCCTCGAAATATATTTCGCTGACTTGCTTTTGCGAGAGGCCAAGGGCGATATGTTGAGACGCGCGAGAAACGTCGCAGGGCGGCGCAGGCTCTGAGGTGAGACTGGTGTCAACCGCTTGGTAGAACCACGGCTCGACGAAACTGGACCCCGTAATGAGTAACTTGCTGACATGGTCTTGTCCTTGATGGAGAGGATGATATGCCGAGACGGAACCAATCCGGGAGAGCAGCTGTGGTTCCGCGTTGGGGAGCAGGTCTAGTTTATACAGTGAAGTCCTTCCCGAACTGGGAGCATGAATGTACAGCGCATGTCCGTCCGGTGTAAAGGAGAAGCCTTGCGGGATCAAGGAACACGGCCGACCCGTGACCATGAGGGAAACGTTAATGGCGCTTCGAGAGTCTGCATGCTTTAGCCAAATGGACTTGTCCAAAGGTCTTTCGTATGACGACTGCAAAAAGGCAATCATGGATCCGTCGGGGCTAAAGGATGGCCGCGAGCAGTAGCCTTGGTCCTTGGTCGATTGAGGGTGTATCTCGGTCTGCAGCAAGATCTTGCTCGGACGCTGCGCGCTGTCTTCGCAAAATGATGTCAAGGCAAGGTGCCAAATGTTGCTCAGTCGGGATTTTCTAGGATCGCTCACATTCTTCTCTGTGGCGGCAAAGATGATCCCTTCCTCGCTCACGTCAAACTCATTGGTAGATTCTCCGGGCCCGTACATCGCCAGAGGCGCCGTTAGGTTTGTTCCTCTCAACACATTTCTTAGTGGCTTATTGATCTTCCAGCTCCCGTCTTCCTTGACTAGGTTGGTATACCAAAGAACATGACTCTGCGGTTTCGAGGACGAGTTCCACTGGATACAAGAAGATGCGTTAGCGGTTTGGCCAGGGTTAGTACTTGTAGGTTTCAACATACCAAGCGCGGACTGCAACTTTCGGTTACTCTGGCAGTATGTAGTCGTCTGTCACTTTCTTCATTGTAGAGATGGTGCTCAGCATCTGCCAAACCTGCTACAACAAAAGCAATAGAGCCGTCCTTGAGCGTCTTTAGCTTCAGGTGTTGGACAGGTGCTTCGATGAAATCAATGACCAATGGTTCGGCAGTGTCACTGTCGGCGTCAACTGTTTTGATCCAAGTGTAGCCATTACTGCCCTGGCTGAGATATATGACAGTGTTGGTGCCATCTCCAATCCATAGCACATCTCTAGCTCTTTCTTCAGAGATCAAATGTTTGGATTCGCCGGTTTGAATGGACAAGACTCGATACTCTTTCGAAGTCCTGCCGCCAGGCTCGTGGATTGACTGACTGAACAAGGCCAAAGTTCCATCATGATTCGGTACTGCTGGCCCTCGAAGAGGAGTAGATATCAGAAGCTCCGGAGTGAATTTGGGTATCATAACCATATTGACTACAATGTGCCAAGTTCGTGTGTTTGGCTTCTCGTCAATCGGATTGCAAAGAAGATGGAATATCTCAGAGACAGAGAGATATCAGCAACAGACGGATCAATTATAACCAAGTCCAAAAAAAAAATGCAGAATTTAGAAGCCTGCATGTCATGTTCGTAAGCCAATGGTGAAGCGGATTACGCGGCAGCACGAAAATGTGTGTCTCCTATTCCTTCACAATTTATTCGGCTGCCTGGAGATGGTGTAAAATGAACTACCACCACACCTAATCTTTTTGCTTTTGGAACTTTGGAGCTGATCATCGCTCTCGGATCATGATCAAACTCTTTGTGTGCTCGAGCTAGCAATAGGAATTATGTATGTCGAACAATTTTGCCAGAGTATAACTGGTCTGTTGTATTATTGCACATACATGTGCGCTTAGCTGGCGGAATACTAAAACATCGTGAACACTAAGCGGAGTAAACCGATTCTGATGCGGACAAAACTCGTTTGCCTCCACCTTGTGCATGGAGATTCTTGGATTGTATAGACTGCGGGTGTTTGCTTCAAGTATCAACTTCCGGAACAATCACTCGTTTACCTTTTTACTATTGAAGGTCTTTCTTTCTATTATGAAGCTCGGAAGCAATGCGAAAAACACACGGCCGGACGGCTCTAACCATGATCAGCAGGTTGTACACTATTTATTAGCGTCCCACGGATGCGGGTTCAAAGTCTGTTCTCCATACTACTTGAGTACAAGCCATAATGTAGTTTGCATTCTCCAAGTCAAAGAAACGCAAACTCAAAGTTGATTGCTTATTCCTGAATCCTTTTCTTCGTTATATTTTCTTTCCGTACTGTTCATCTCGCTTACGTCAACAAATCATCCGATTTTTCTGATATTTCGACTCTGGGATGCCGACAGCGGCTCCCCAATCCTTGCCCCATGGCACACAAAGACCCTGAAGCTCTCCCCCCGGGGCGATCAGGTCCAGTCGCTTTAGCGCAGCCAACAGAACTGGAGCTTCGCTGCCATGTGCCCCGAAAGACGCCCACTGGCTGACTGTACTCCGAGAGCGGCCACCCCATCGCTTAGGAACAGGGTCAACGCGAGTCGCCGGACGGACTTTACACCCCAGCTTATCACCAGCGTCATACGATGACCCGTAAAAAAATATAGGTAGATCCCCCCAAGTCCTGGCCAGTTCCTTTCACACACGCGCGCTCTTCGTTTTCGTCGTTGCTGTGGTTGCTTCGTCAGCTCGACTTTCTCATCAGCTGCTTTTTTCACCCATTCACATTCCTCCTTCCGCGGATTCGTCTCTGGTAGTAGAATATTGATTGATCAATTCAAGTTTGTTCTTCCTCCACCGAGGCTTTGGATGGCGTCCTTCTCAAGTTTCGTGATCATCATCAAAGAGGCCTCCCCGTAAAAAAAGGTGGTTCCAAACAAACTTGAATGATTCTAGTGCTCTGCCGTTCTTTCACGAGATAGCGTTGGTCAAGAAGAGGGGAAGAAGGGAGCTGAAAGACTGGAAAGGGCGGTTGGATTTTCGTCGCTTGCCATGAAGGACGTCGGCTCACCTGCAGGACTGGCACCAGCGCTCGACCCGCGAGCACCTCCCATTGCTGCCATGCCAGCGAAACCCTCTGCAGAAGTCAAGGCGCACCTGGAGAAGAAATGGAACACCAAGAACCTAGGTCTGCGCCTGGCCGCTGATTTTGCGAGTGCTGCTTGTGCTGCCTCGTTGGTCGCGCCTCTGATCTCGGTTATTGACCGGTAAGTCGAGTCGTTCGCAACAAGATGTCTGCGGATTCTGCTAGGTATGCGTAAGCTGACCCTTCTTGATACCTCAGATCGATCATGGAGAATGCCTCGGGGCGTCAGTCCATGGCCAGCGCTCTCAAGTCCTCCCTGTCCACGTTTATTCGGCGGCCGCACGCGCTCCTCTTTTCGAAGCCCGTCGCCCTCATCTTCATGGTCTACGGCGGCACCTACTTGACGGCCAATACGCTCGACACGGCCACCTCGACGGTCCAGAACCGGCCCGCGACCCAAGTCTCGGCGGGCACGCTCAAGTTCGCTGCCAGCTCGGCCGCCAACGTCGGCATCTGCATCTACAAAGACGCCGTCTACGTGCGGCTCTTTGGGCCCACGGGACCCCCGCGGCCCGTCACGCTGCCGTCGTACGCCCTGTTCACAGTGCGCGACTGCCTGACCATTTTCGCCTCGTTCAACGTGCCTCCTCTCCTCGGACCCGTCCTGTCGGAGCGCCTGTCGCACGAGTTCCAGAAGAAGGTATCGGGCCAGACGGTCGCGCAGTTTGCGGCCCCCGCCATGGTGCAAATGATCAGCACGCCGCTGCATCTTCTCGGCCTGGACTTGTACAACCGTCCCGGACAGACCTGGGGCGAGCGCTGGCTCGCGGTCAAGAAGAACTGGGCCGTCAGTACCGCGGCGCGTGTGTGTCGAATCGTTCCTGCCTTTGGTGTAGGTGGTGTCGTCAACACGCGTGTCAGGAGAAACTTTATGGAGAAGCTTTCGTGAGACGAAAGCCCTTGTATATCAGAAATGATGTGGCTGTGAAGCTGTCAGCTGCTATGAGCGAGACGGTCCTCTTCATGTCTTATGTCTAATGATCAATGATATAGACTTTGTGTGTACTTGATAGAAAGTATAGAGCGTTGAATTCTAGAGTGGTTGGAGAATAAACTTGAGAAATATTGGCATCGAATCTTGTATTGTTGTTGTTATGTACCGTATACTTTTGTTTTTATTTCACCGTCAAACTCTGCCATTCTGGTGTAATAATTGAAGATACGCAACGTGCTTCAGGGGCATCATGACTTTCATTATTATGTTTCGACATGGCGTCTAAATAAAGCCAGAGCTGCTCAAAGCTTTGAGGATTCTATCCGCTTCAGTCTTTGGGCGCGAGCGATTACGATGCTCGCCTGTATCAATATAGTTTTCCCAAAACCTTAGACCCTCCATGCCTTCCTCTCGACAAAGCACTCCACGCTCTTCGGCCATTTCGAGCTCTTCTTCTGCCACACCAATGCTCCAGCCAAATCTTTCGGCAGTGTCTTGGGCCGTGACACCACGTCCAAACTCTTGCCAATCCCAAGGGACGTCTCGCTCGGGTGGTATGTCATGCAGGTCTCGCAACCAGGCAAGCAATGCCTTGATCGTAGTGTCATCCGTTCTGTCGCGGCCCTGTACCACGAGGACTCCGCTCTTGAACGTCCTCAAACGAACTGGTAGCTTAAGTTTCTCCCACAGCCGTGCGGCTTTTTCAAAGTCGTTGGGACTGACCAGCTCCACTCCTCCTCGAGCTCGATTGAACACGGCCCAAAGATCAACCAAGCTCATAATACCTCCCGCCTTTCTGAGTACACCTCTAGCGTCATCAGTCAAGAATTCTGCCAGGTTTCTCGCCAACTCCGACAGGTAAAGATTCTCGGCACCAGAGCCGCTTCCACCACCGACTATGTCCTTGGTGGTAACAAGACCAAGTTCGCTTGCGGATTCTGCGAGCAGAGCATTGACTTCAGAGTTTGCGCCGTCTGTGCCGTTCTTGGTTTGGCGAGCAAGAGATTCTGCGAGCGCCACAATTTGTTTGCCAGAAGCCATTAGAGCGTCGAGATCCTCAAATGCGTCTCCGATAATCAGTTCATTATTCTTCCGTCGGTCGAGACCCATTTGCTCAAGTCCAGCAATACCAGCAGTCTTGGTCCTGCCTGCACCTGATCCCGATCTCGACAAAGAGTTGGATGAGTCGACGCCGATTCTGCTACTGTTGGGAACGGGAGGAGCCTCGTGGAGCAGCCATTTTCGTTGCGTCAAGGAACCTTTCAGCCGCTCAACGAAGATCTTGTCACCTCCACCTCCACCTCGAAAAGAGATTTTGACACTCTCGTGACCGTCCAGACCGATAGGATTCGCAGGATTTAGCATAGGGCCAGGCGAATCTATTCGCGGCTGCTCTCGGTCCTGTATCGCCTGCTGTGGAACATCATGTGATATCAGGGGCGAACCACAAATTTCACAGGATAGGAGCGAGGGGTGGTTGAGAAAGGTGCATCTTGGACACTGGAAGCCTTCATCTGCAGTGATGGTACTCGGTTGATTCGGTAGAGGTGTTGAAGCTGGATTGCTTTGGGAAGAGTCCACGCTTGGTTGAAGATGTGGACGCAGAGGGAGCGGACTACTGACGCCAGAGATAGAGTTGGAAGCCTGTCTGCCAGTTGTATTGGAAATGCTCGCTTTCAGAATATGCGATAGGGCAGGTTTGATGCCACAGGCTAAGCACGGCGGCAAAGGCGTGTGCTCACTCGCGATTGTAGGGTCGAAATTGGACGGAACGGGGTTCGAAAAGCTGCAGATGGTGCAAACCCAAGTAGCCGCCGTCGCAGGAGACGGGGTCGGGGCCGTAGATCGGTTTCTGGGATCACTTCCTGGAGCTGGAGAAGCCGCGCCACTTCCTGTCGGAGTATGGCCCCTTGTCGTCGCCTGTGATGCCAGTGAGGATCGCTTTGCCACCTTGGGTATCAATGTCACTTTAGGCGAGGACTTAAGGAAACCAGCCTGCCAATGATAAGTCAGTAAGATACTGCTGTCGCTGGAAAATGTGACAATGCCCTTACATAGTGCTCGTATCTCTCTACATCCTTAAGGTTGAGTGCAGCAGAGTGCTTCCGTGGTTCTTGTTTGTCGACATAACATATGCGATGCGATGTCAAGTAGACCTGGCCATTCTGGTTGTTTGGCAGTTTATATTTGCTTTGAAGGTATTCACATCAGCCATGAATACTCTAGAATTGTGAAATCATCTCGGAGAAAAGCAGATGATTGCACCTCTGCTGGTAGGGGCAAGCAAAAGCACAGCGAAGAAGCCAACATCATGAAGTCGCAGAGGCGACAATGAATGTACTCACCCCTCATATAACCCCACATTGTCTTGGACAAAGAGCAGCACTTCGTCGGGAAGATACGCTGGGCGCAGGGCTGTAGTAAGATCGATATGTTTTAGAAACATTCGTCATGTCGTTTGGGGAGGAAAATATGTATGGATTGTAGAGCAAGTCTAGAATTGCTATCAGTGTTTGAGGAAGAAAGGACTTGGCTGTCGTCTTTGATATGTTATGTAATCGTTCGTTGGCGTGCGCAACCCCAGTCTTTGGTGCATGGGCCATTATATGCACGTTATGGAGCGCTATCGCAGTGGACGGCGGACGATCACATGGCGCACTTTAGCACCACCCTTGGGGGCATTTTTGCATCAATACGGTTTTTTGAAGGTCGATGTCTGCCTACGGGATACCTGATATCAGGCCGCATGAACTGGAGGGAGTCCTGCAGTGACAGACTTTGTCACATGGGGAGCCAGCCACCTTAGAACAAATCACGAATGGATCTTTATTTGCTGCCGCCGCAAACCTACATGTAGGTGATCCAAAGTCATGGGCAGCTGCTCAGTATGCTGAAGGCAGGCGCCAAACGCCAAATGGGAACCAGTTGACCTTTTACTCGACGCGCTCAGAAATGTGGGGAACAGTTTTAGTGCCTTCCACTTAAGTTCTCCTTGCCCATCAAATATCCACTCATCAGGCCAACTCCGCTCATTGTCCCCGTCAAGTCCCAGCCCAACTGCTAGACTTTCTCTCACTTCACCACACGATTGGTTTCTTTTTTTTCACACACCACACACAAGAAAACCATCACCATCCTCGTTGTCGCTTCCGCCGAAACCGATCACCATCAATCTATTGAGCAACACAGTCGCCACCCGATAGTTATCATCGGCCCGTCATTCTGATTCCAGAGCGATCGACGCTCGAGTCCTAGATTCCGCAGATTCCCGTACTAACTGTCAAGAGACGAAAACCAAGCAATCCCCGGACCGAAAGGAGCACTCAAACGCCGTCATGTTTCAATGGACACCCGCGCCGCCGGCGCCCGGCGTTCAGCCAGGTGCAACATATAGTAATTCTCAGAGTGCGTACATTCGTCTTCCCCGTCCTCAAACCCTTACCCACCCTTTCCCCTCGGCACAGGTGGCTAGTTATTCTTGCCACAAGATGTTGTGGGATGCACTCGGAATTACGGCGACAGATGCTAACATGCCTTTGCCTATAGCTACCACAGCCTACACGTCTGTTCCCGTCAGGGCCGGTGGCTTTGGCCAACATTTTGCATCTCAGCCTCCGTATACCAATGCATATGCCGTTCCTGCTAATCCACCACAATCTGCTGCCCCGACCCCCACGCAACAACCAGCCAACCAAGAAGAACAAAAGATCGAGTGGCCAGACTCCGTGCGCTCGTATGTGCAACGATCTTTCGCAAAGAAGAACATGATTCCCGAAGTATCCAGGGAAGACATGCAAGCCCAACTCAAAGAGACCATCGCCCATGCTAGAGATAGCGGCCAGATGTATAATATTGACTGGGACAACCTACCGCTCCCACAGCACTTGATCCAATCCCAACGACTCCAGGCCCTGCATGGCTTTGGCAGTATGGGTACTGTTGCATCCATGATGGAACATGCACAAATGCCCCCAAAAACGCTGGTCAACGACAGCAAGAAGAGAAAGTCGGGTGATTTCTCCGAGAGTGCCCAGAATACCCCTTGGCGTAGTAACAAGACTTCATCTCTTCAAGACCGTATCACCCAGCCTGCCAACAATCACTCATCCACGGACGACTCTGCCAAAAGTAAGTTTCAAAAGCAAGCAGAGAAGCGCCAGCGTCGCTTTGACGGAGGTTACAAGTCCACATATCGATCGCCTAGCCCACCGCCCACTATTGGACCCGTAGTCGGGCTTTGTACGGATTTGGAGAAGAGATATTTACGCTTGACCGCTGCGCCCAAGCCGTCCATGGTTCGACCCGAGAATATTCTTCATCAAACTCTTGACCTGCTGAAGAAGAAGTGGAGAAAAGAGCAAAACTACAACTACATCTGTGACCAGTTCAAATCGTTGCGCCAGGATCTGACTGTCCAGCGCATCAGAAATGATTTTACCGTTTCGGTCTACGAGATCCATGCACGCATTGCTTTGGAGAAGGGGGATCTCGGTGAGTATAATCAGTGTCAAACCCAGTTGCGTGCACTCTACGCAATGGGCTTGAAGGGAAATCCCGTCGAATTCAAGGCGTATCGTATTTTGTATTTCATCCACACAGCGAACCGGACCGCGTTGAACGACGCGATTGCCGATCTAACCCCCGCAGATAAAGACGAGCCAGCCATCAAACACGCCTTGAGCGTTCGCTCTGCGCTTGCCCTTGGAAATTATCACAAGTTCTTCCAGCTCTACCTTGACGTTCCGAACATGGGAGCATACCTCATGGACATGTTTGTCAAGCGTGAGCGGCTGGCTGCACTAGCGAATATGTGCAGAGCGTAAGTTTAGCACCCTGTGAGAAGTATCCAGCCGAACCCATGCTAACATTGGCCACAGTTACAAGCCAGACCTGAAATTGCGTTACGTAACCGAGGAGCTGGCATTTGAGCACGATGCTGAAGCCGCTCAATTCATCATTGACCATAACGGACAACATCTCTTGGAAGAGCGTAATGACACAATCATGTTCTTGGCAGGCAATGCCAAGGGTCTCTTCGATGCAGCAAAATCGGAAGCCTTCCGCAGAGTCGACTTGAAAGGCCAAATATGATTCTTCCTTCACACATTCTCTTTGATCCTACCTTCTAATCCTTCCCTTATGTGGCATTGTTCCGATCACAATCTCAGTCCCGTGAACGCTATGCTACAGCCCGAATCCACTCGGGGCATCAGATACGCCTACCTGACAGTATTCTACACTAGCCTTCACACGACTGCACATGGCTTGCAAACACGGCACTGGTGATGGTGGATTTGCGATATGGCTGGCGTGCAGTCCTCAGTCATAAGAGGAGGTTCCGGTGTGGATCGCAATTGAATCGACCCCGCATGATGTCTACATTTTGGCATGCCAATTGTGCCCATTGAGGGCCACCATTTATGAAAGCCTTTGGTCACATGATCCTGGTGTTCTTTCTATGGTGCTGGGCAGGCTTCGTCAAGACGGTGATTGCAGTCACGGCGTTTGGCTGATGCTTGACATGGATGAAAATGGTGTGTTGGCGCTGTTGGACTAAGTGGTCCATGGCCCCTGATGATACCCAACCGGACGAGTTCTCGGTAAAGATATGTTTTATGGTCTGGTCGTGGCGTTCAGGGGAGTTCTCATCTTTCGATGATGGCGTTAGGAAGTCAATTCTGTAGATGGAGGGAGCAGGCGATGAATGCCGTAGTATACTTACAGTCCCTGTATCTTGCAGTGAGAGAAAATAAACCACGTCTTCCTTGAATCACTCGTATCACAGACCCATTGGGCAAAGCAAAGCATACCAAACATACCATGAGAGGGGATAGAGAATCCGGGAAAAGTTTTCACATGGTGAAGGAAAGTCTTGCCGTGATTTGAGTAATCATATTTTGATAATGTGTCGCTACATTAATTAATATCAATTGATAATAATGCTTATAATATGGAGGCACTTACTCCGTCTTCTATCGTTCTCCATCCGCATATGTCTCAAGCCAGTCTTCAGCCGTCTACATACGTTTGCTCAGCAGCTCAAACAAAATACCTACTATCACAAGATCAATGGCTTCCTAGGCAAGCAAGCAGCGATTGCCCCTGCCAAACGAGTTGAGGCTCAATACTCAAGCGTATTTTTTCTTTCTTTTCCTTGTTCCACCCTGATCGGCTTTATTGGAAAAAGTCGAGTCCGCGCTCCAGCAAGGTCACATCACAGTTGCACCCAGTCAAAGCAATTGATCTAAAAGCGAATGACCTATCAAATACAACAGGAAAGGGAACCCCTTCGACTGCTCGCCGATATCAGGCCAAGACTTTAAGGCCAAAGGGGTGTGGATGGACGGTCGTCGTTTCAGAATCTGGGGTATTGCCGTCCTAGTTTCATGGGGAAGAAAAGACGGTTAAGCAAAGAAGGGAGCTGGGAGGCAAATAGAGAAAAGAGAGAGAGTGTGTGTGTCCGCTCACTGCCCAGGCTACTTTTCCGTCCGCCTGCGCACGGGAACGTGGTGATCCGGGCATTCGGTGCGATTTACGCATGAATGGAGGACTATGCTAACATTCTTATTTTGGTGCCCAATCCCGAAAAAGATATTTGAGATTCTTTTCCTTCTCCATGGTTACTGTACTTTTCGAGGTACATGTAGCACCTTGTTTGTCAAGAGTTTAGTTGACGTAGCTTGTTAAAAAAAAAAAAAAAAAAGGGATGCTTTTTTTTCTTTTTTAAATACAAAAAGAAATGTTGCATTGAAAGAACGTAAGCTCGAGCAAAGACCCGAACAAAGACATAAACCAGTACCCGATAGCTGCCCTCACACCACACACCCCTCCATCTCTCAAGTGACAAAAGCCGGGAGTTGCATGGAGAGAGATTGCTTCTGGAACAATTCGAAGGGGGATATGTGCGTACAACCCGGTCAATATCACAGCGGGTCTTATAGCAAAAAGTATCAGGGTCTGATTTTTGTGGTTGGTCATCTCGTCAGGGACGGCCGCCTTCTTCGCGGAATAAACCAAACCGCCTGGATTAAATACAGCATCCCGCAAGTGTGCATGTTGTTTGTCAATGGTCAATATAGCCATCTTCTGCGAATTATGGGATACCATGTACTGCATTAATGCTCTCTTTCGCTTTGCAAATCTTGCGATACGTCATCCCCGACCAAAAGAGTGAGCTGCTGCCAGGCACCACCGGCTTTCTCGTGCCCCGATGTAGTGGAACAAAGGCAGGAAGATAATAAACGTGGTACCAAGTAGGAACGAAAGAGTAGCCCCTTGCGTTGAAAATTGCACGAACCCTTGGCATCGACGGCGAGATATGGTTATGAGCAATTTTTCTTCTTGTTTGCCTTATTTCAATTTTTCTTTTGGTCTCACTTACACCGACAAACTACACAAAACCTCTCATCAATGAACTAGGTCAGCGGGAGGTTTTTTTTCTCACCTATACCTAATGGTATTAGTTGCACCCCGCTATCGTGCAGAAGAATAGTCGAGGCTACTGTAGGTCAAGATGAGCCAGGGGCTTCTTCACTAATAAATTTTTGGTGGATGCGGCTTTTGGAAGGGGAACTCACGCGACCCTAAATGGGCGTTCCACCTACACTTTAGCTGAGACCTCCGTCGAGAGGGCAAGAAAAATATGAAACCTCGGCCAACAAAAACAGCAGGGGAAATTTCTGGGTTTTGGTAACAATGGAATAATTTCGAGATCTTTTTCATGTTTACGTCATTTTCAGGTCCTTGTGGGCGGCAAATGGCTGGGCTGGACTGCTCGACCGTCTATACAGAGTACCATTCCATTTGTATGCATATGATTTGCTTGCTCCATACGCGGCATGGTGATTGCGTGGGCGTGGAGACTGATGATGGTGGGCGAACCCATAAATCGTGTTGATCATTTCGAAAACTTGCAGCACCCACTGTGATTTTGATGACTACAACTTCGCAATCGAAGCATGAATATGGTAATTTGTCGACGCAGTAAATTACCTGACTGAGGTGAGCGAGACATTCAAGTACGTGACATGACCATATGTTGATTAATATTTTTTTTTTTTTTGACAAGTCGCAAACATAGCTGTCATCACTAACCAGTACTCGAGCAGGGCCAAGACTCAAACTGCTGCAACAATGTTTACTGTATGATATAAAAGCAAGACACATCTGCACAGCTAGTTGATTCCGAATGGCCAAGGCGTTGGGGGGAGGCGGCTGAGGAAGCTTTCATCTTGTCCCACACATGGCAACGCATGGCTGTGCATGCGTGTCTGTTCGTTCCGAATGCCCGATTTGGCACAGGTCTATAATAAGGTTGGTCCAACGGGGAGACGCCTTGGCGTCCGATACTTTTCCTCTTGTATCTCTTTTCTCATCATCACGCAGCGGCGGCAGTGGGCCGGACGGCTTCCTTCAGGTATTGAGACTAAGACTGCCGGTACCCTGTAGATTGTTGAAAGATATCAACGCAGTCAGTGGATTGCAGATCTATCGCTTGGTACTCACCTAGGTTACCCGGTTGTAAAAGAGGCTACCAAAAATATCTCAGCAAAGAGCTCGTGACACATTGAAAAGATCGTCATATTCGTTGGTATGACATAGCACAACAGTTTGAGCGTCAGTATTCTCACGTCGGTCGTCTCGACTCTTGCTCCCGCATGTGCTGCCATGAGAAAGTCCGGGCTAGTTTTGGGTTTATCGACTCGGTCGAAGACGAGAAGAATAAACAATAACATTGGGCCAAACTCTATCTCGGTCGATCACTGTGATGGGCGGTTCCAGGTATGGTAGTGGCCTGCATGATGCATATCGCTTTGATGATTGCTCATGAGTGTAGTTTAGAGGCATCCTATGGTTCCATCTTTGGACCTGTCGCACAAGTAGATAAATGCGGCTACCAGATTTGCAAACACCGTATAGGGTGTATTCGGAAGTCAGCTCTTGCACCGTTCTTAGCTCATATTGTTTCCCAGCACAGCGGTGCGTTCCCGTGATTCGCCGCCCACCAGATGGCCAGCTTTTGTTGCTATGCTTCTTGTTTGATTGAGTCAGTAGCGGCCAAAATCCTGGGCATCCGACGGCGCCTCAATTAGGGCTGATGGTGACTTTGGAAGAGGATATTGCAAAAGTGTCGCCTAGACATAGGTGACATGTCTAGACGGCCCCGTTCATAGAGCTAGTTGGGACAAAACCCCGATTGTATCCGGATGTTGGCGTTTCAACAGTGGTGGCGGCGGCCACACGCATCCCATCGATTATTGCATTTTTCGGAGGGTGAAGTTTGTTGCCTTTTTTCTGTTGTTGCAGTGTAATCGATAAGTTGCCGCCTCCAGCACGCTCGCCACAGACCTCGTGTCGGGGGGTTAGGTTATCTCTGGTCATGTCAAGTTGTCATGACCATGACATTTTCGACAATGGGGACGTTGACGTCTACGACGTCTCCAAGCCACGATATTGTATGTAGCTCTAGGCGATGCCGGCACTTGGCCATGAAAAGTATATATCAGTGCCATGATATTATTCAGTGTGCTCACTGTGACACCGAGGCCGGAAAGGTTTGAAGTCAATAACAGGAAGACGATGAGGGATGGCTTGGTTTGATAGCTGACTTTATTATGAACGAGCGCATCGACCTGGCTTGACGAAATGCCGAATGCAACAGTGCCATGCGTATGTGGATACTTCCTTTTTTAAACCCTCGAAGAAGAATCCCTGAATGAGATAGAGTATGGAGAAAACCTATTTCGTTACTTCGGTCGACGAGTTGGCAGCAACAAAACTGGTTCATTTTTTAAAACGTTTTGCACCAACAGTCATGGGCTCAGTGTCCTCTACATTCCAGGTACTCGTCGGTTGCCTCCTCTATTCACCACTACTCGTATCGTGCGGCGAGAATAGAGTCGCGGGATCGCGAATTCATGTTGTGGGTAACAAGCTTCGATGTTTCGCATGAGCACTGACTGCTGTCAAGTCACAGCTATGGGCCGAAATTGTGGAAACTTAAGGAATGACGACGTGACCTATCTACACGGGCGTAACCAATGTGGAAGGAGGGGGAATACCTCGGTCGCCGTGATACCGAAATCGCAAAAGAGGAAGAAGAAGAAAACCAGAGCTGCTGCTTGCCTTTGTTCACTACATCTCGCTTTTGACTTCAAGGTGTTTTTCAACATCATCACACACGCCCTTGATAAATTGAAACAGCAATTTATAAGTCTCATGGTGGATTGAAGTCAAAAAAACAAATCTGCACCTTATCCCACACCATGGCAAATGTAGGTTACATGGCTGGCCACATAATGTACCCTGGGGCCTGTAGCCGCTTGGCCTGGGCAAGGCAGGTAGAGGCGCGCGGGCTCTCGGGATGAGGACCTTGCCCGCAGTAGCCCTTGTCCAGCTCGGAATCCACATCCCACGAGTCAACCCTGTACCAATTCGCCCGTTCACGAATCAAGTTCGGGATAACGTGCTGGTTTGAACATGGCCTACGGATTATGTAGGGGAAAGGAAAAGAGAGTTTGAAAGGGAAAATGGAACCGTTGATGGAAAAGGCATTGAATGCACTGCCCCGTTTGCACGAGAAGGTGACTGCCCAACTCCCGAAGAAGATAGACGCAGACGCGGCCGCGGCATTCCTGCATGATACCCGTCGACTTTCGCAACCGCAAGTTGTAACAACAAAGTAATGGTGAAAGAAAATGGTGTGCAACTCGGACCACTCATGTACGCCATGTACACAGTAGCTACCGTCATTCATGTACGAAGTATTGATTGATTGACCATACACATTCATGGTAGTACATAGGAAGAGGAACCCGAACTGCCCAGGCTGGCATTTGATCGGTCAAAGAAAAAAAAAATCCAATAATCACCCGCCTATGGGAAAAGGGCCGGAGGGGACCCAAAGGGGAGCCTAAGGCGGTCCTGGGGGCTGTCAATTTTCCACCCGTTTCTTTTCAAGCGCACCGGTTCAAGAGCGGCGGCCACCTTCAGAGCAACGACCTTCCAAGACACCCCCCAAAAAGCGCGCCCCGAGCGAATGGGCGCTGGCCTTTAACCCCCCAAACTTGCACCAGGGCCAATCCTAGCTCATTGCGGATCTCTACTCGCGGCCCAGGGTCGAAGTGCGCCCCTCTTTCTCTACCTCTGCTTTCCCTCTTCCCACCACCGACCGATGACCTGCAAGACCCAAGTCCCAATCCCAATCCCAGTCTACAGTTCAGACCCAGTCACAGACCCAGACCCAGACCAAGTTGCAAGGACCCAGCAGGCCGTTCGTTCGTTCATGCCCACTCTCCTCTGGAGGCGCGCCTAATTGTGAACGGTTTCCCCTCCTTCGAACTTTTGGCCGCCGCCGCCGCCGCTGCTGCTTCTACTTCTGCTTCTTTGCTTTCGCCTGTACCTCTTCTTCAAACTTTCACCCTCCGGCTCATTTGTTTCCCCCTTTCACAGGAGTACGCGACAACGTAAACGAGCGAAGAGAGAGAGAGGAAGACAGAACGCAGAGAAAGAGACCGATCACAGGACCAGAGGCCCGACGATCTACACCACTACTATTGAGCGGCATTACCGAATTCATTCCCAGGACCCCGGCGCATGCTCCAGTACCAACACAATCACTATTCAAACCCTCCGGTTGAAAGACAAAAAAGTAATAAGGCCGCAGTCAGGCGACAAAGAAGGAGGCGCATTTCGAAGACATTGGCTGTGATTCTACGACACGGCATCTGATTGGGCACCCGAACAATTCTATGCGCCCAAGCCGACGATAATCACAAACCGCATCTTACTAGCTACATTTAGATTTCCCACTCAACGCCAAATCGCAAACGTCTGCGCTCGTTCGCATTTCCTTCACCCATCGCACGCTGCACAAGATCATACCTAGGTAGACTCTGCTTCACAAGCGTCGCCTGCCAACTGTTCGCTGCCCACGCCTTCTATCTATAGCGCGCGCATTCATTTGCAGCCATTCGCTCTTTGCTTGACGCATCTCCGTCGCACTGACTAAGATCTGCTATTGAACAAAAAATCCAGAAAGCACGGCACTCGCAGACCTTCAGCGCGCCGACGTGTGACGCTTTCTTGCCTGCCTTTCGCAGCGCTGAGCACCTCGGAAACACAGAGAACTGCTCATTTGCGGCGTAACCAATCCTTTGCCGACCTTTCCTCGCCTCTCTATCGACCCATCTACGGTATCACAAACGTGAACCGATACATTGTGCTACAATGAAGGTGCGCCTTTTTAACCCAGCGTTTCCCCTTCCCTGCCACGACCCGTCTCCTGCTCTCACTGGCGAGACATCTGTGCAAATACCTCTTGTTTGCCCTCCCAGCTCGGTTCTGCTTGGGATAAGCATAATTTTGCGCAGTCATGTACACCCAAACTTCGGAATTCATGCGCCCTTCAATGACCCATTCAGAGACCAGAATAACTGACATTTTGAGAAAGGCTCTTCGAAGATCCATCAAGGGCGAGAAGGAGAAGGGTGCCCAGGTTTCAATTGCACCCAAGGCTGCTGTGGCGATTGTCCCGCCGAAAAAGGTATGCCCATGCCTACTTCATCTGCTTGAGGCCTGTTTCTCCGTCACGGATCACTAACATGACTCTGTACAGGTCATTCGAGCTCTTTATGACTACGAAGGTCAAAACGCTCAGGAACTCAGCTTCTCCCGTGGAGACTTTTTCCACGTCATTGGCCGCGAAAATGACAATGACTGGTACGAGGCTTGCAACCCAGCCTTGCCTGACGCACGTGGGCTCGTGCCTGTTTCTTTCTTTCAGGCTCTAGGCCGCACAGAGAGGGATAGCGCCCAATCCGATTCTGGACGTCCCGGTTCCAAGAATCCTGACCACGACTCTGGATACGCCGAGACTACCTCCCCAACTCCAGCTGCAAGCCAACGCAACTCCAAATCTGCGCTGAAGAATGGCGCCATGGTCTATGGTATCGTCATGTACGATTTTCAAGCTGAAAGGGCAGATGAGTTGGAAGCCAAGGCTGGTGAGGCTATTATAGTGATTGCACAATCCAACCCAGAATGGTTTGTTGCTAAACCGATTGGAAGACTTGGTGGTCCCGGTCTCATTCCGGTATCGTTCGTTGAGATACGAGACATGTCTACAGACACAGCCGTTCAAAACCCTCACGATGCCGTGAAGAGGGCTGGTGTGCCCCGTGTTGAGGAATGGAAGAAGATGGCTGCCGAGTATAAGAACAGCAGCATCACCCTGGGCAAATTTGACGGTGGCGGCCCGCCAGGCCAGCAAGGTCAACCCGGCATCGAGCAAGGCATGGAGCGCATGAGCATACAGCAAGGTGGCAACCGCACCAGCCAACAAGTGAGTGCCATCAAGTGAATCAAAAAAGTGCAGAGGCTAACCATGTCAAAGCAACAACCACAGAGTAACCCTCAATCTCCTCAGCAACAGCAGCGCAACACCCAACAAAACGTATACAGCGCTGCCAAGACCGGCAACTCTCTGTTAGCTCCTCTGTCAGCACGGATACCTCGTTACTGTTTCGCTGAAGAGAAATACTGGTTTGTCATTGAAGCCCAGCTCGAAGACGGCCGACACTGGGAATTGTCCCGCTATTACGAAGATTTCTATGATTTCCAGATCGCCCTTCTTACAGAATTCCCTGCCGAGGCTGGCAATACCAACACGCAGAAGCGCACATTGCCTTACATGCCCGGACCAGTTAATTATGTGACCGACGCCATCACAGAGGGCCGATTGCATAACCTGGATGCATATGTCAAGAATCTTTTGGGCCAGCCTGACTATATCGCAAAATGCAACCTTGTCAGACAATTCTTTGCGCCTAGAGAAGGCGACTATGAAATCGATGGAAACGGCGACGAGTACCGATTATCACAAGGCTCTGGATTGTCCTCCACGGACTCACCAGCCGACGGCGTATCAGGACAATCTTCGCGGAACAATCTAAACGGTAACGGTTACAGCGCCCAAGGAGCTGCGCCCCGACAAATGCAAAATGGCCCACAGATGACGCGGGAGAACTCGGGACTTTCTCATCCATCACAAACCTCTCTGACACCTGGAATGGCCCCGCAGCAACAAGCGGCAGTTTTCAAAGTCAAGCTCTTTTTCAATGGCGACACGTTTGTCATTCGAGTCCCATCAGATATTGACTATCAGATGTTGAACGATAAAGTCCGCGAAAGAGTCAAGGTTGGAGGCGAATTAGAGCTCTTCTACCGAGATGAGGCCAGCGGAGACAAGCTAGGGTTGATGAGTGATAACGACCTCAACTACGCCCTGGACCACAACGAGAAGCTTGTCATTTTCGTCGAGCAAGTATAAAAGGGGAGGGGCAGCATCTTGCCCGTTCGTCGACATTTCGAAATTGTTCCTATTATATACCCTTTGAACTTCTCATCTGCATATTTGGAGGCAATGGTCCATTAGCCGGACTTTTTGAAAAAGAAAAAAGCACACTCACAATTTGATCTCTTCTTTGTTTCATGGGCATCAAGATTTCGTACAGTCGCGTATAATCACCCTCGGGCGACATCAGGCACAAACCGTCTTATATTTCGTGGTGGAGCCACACTTGACGTCCAAATGCCAGCCTGACTCACTTGGGTTCCTCTTTGTCTACTTTTCATGCAACCACCGTCTGGTGCTCAGGGGTACTCGAGGATGCTAGAAAACGTTTCCCATGTAACCGCCGTCTCTCCTCCTTTTGGGAGCAGGGCCGTTTACTTTGACGTTCTAGTTCTTGTTCATAGCCAGGCCTCTTGATATTACAATGGAATGGACATTCTTGGTACGTGTGGAGCTGTCTTTTTGAGCCGAGACAGGAGGGCCGGCACACTCCCTCACGGCAATGTTTGTAAATTGGGGAGGAGAGGTATAGTTTGGGTGCCAAACTTTCAAACAAGGCAATGCAAGCAGAGGCGTCGGCTGCTATGAACGATGAAAATGAAAGTCATGGCTTGATAGTGCGGAAATTCTTTGTGATAGCTACCTAGGTTAGGTGGTTCAGTGTACTTGACCCGGATGGGAAATGAAATGGATTCAATGACTGATGCTCTGTTGGCTACCGAGTCTAATTACAATGGGGAAACAAGACGCGTGTCGTGCGCTGCTGGCAAGGAGATTGTTCAGCTTCGTATTTTTTTTGAAGCCATGCTCATTGACTGGAACCATGGCACTGATGCTCGTGTTTGCATTCGGGACACGAGTGAATTTGCGCCTCGACCGAGATGATTGCTGGCTTGCAAGGCGTCGTCATTTCGATTCCTGATGTAAATGAAATTTACAATAAAGACAAGTCACCACGAAAAGCATAAAATTTAAAAGCTCATAGCACACTCTTGTATCAAGTATTAACTGCCATGAACGCAAAGACAAAATGTATGACACGTTTTTAGTGCCCTCAGACATGACCCGAAAGCAAATTGATGCAGCGTGCACGCCACAGATGCAGCGATAGTTTGTCTATAGCTGGACTGGTGACCTGTGTGCTCAACAGCGGGGACATTCAGCCGATACTCCTTTCGTAACGCCTTGCCAAACAGACACAAAAACCAGACGAGAGGTGCCCGTGCATGCACCATCATTCCTTCATTGCCAAAGATGCGAGCCGTCGATCATACTTTTTCCCCACCACGCAGACATCCCACTGAACAACCACATGCCTTGGTGGTCTATTCCGAGTCTCATTAGACAACCACGTGCGTGCTCATGTGCTCGACAGCTTCCTTGATCGTTCTCAACATGCGTTGATTGACGCAGAATGGGCACCGCAGAGGGCGGTCATTGGAGGCAATTGGTCCACCACTGGAGATGGGCGTCAAGGTCAGCTCCTCAGGAGCAGCAGGCGTGAACCTAGCGACAGTCCTAGCTGCTTGAGCAGGTTGCTGCTGGGGCGTTTGCATGACCGGCAGAGGAGGCAGTCCTTGTTCCTGGCGATCGCGCTGGTCTCGGACGGCAGCAGCTTCCGCCTCTGCATCCGCCTCCTCTTGCTGCAGCGCGCGCAGTGCGTTTTGCAGTACCACCTCGGGGTCTTCCTCAACAAAGGACTCTGGCTCCTGCGGATCTGCTCCGGGCAAGGGGGCGTGAGGCTGGCCGGGGTTCTCCATGCGGCGGATGATCTCGTCGCGCACTCGGGCACATATGCCCAGAGTAGCCTCGACGCCGACGACGCGGAGCACTGCATCTCTGATGGCTGCAGGGCTGGTCTCCTGGGTAATGGTCATGAAGCGCGGAACGGCGTCGACGAGATACGGGATATCATCAGCCGGGTTGGGCGCGTTGCCATGGCGGCGCTGGCGCCGAATAAGCAGACCGTAGCGCTTCTTGAACCTGTGAATCCAGCCAGGTGAGAATTCGGGAGGCGTTTCACCCTTGTAACGGGGGAGCTGAGTGAAGATGGATTTTGCCTTGTCGGCTAGATCCTCATTAGAAGGGTTGCGGCCAGAGGCGACGACTTGCTGATGCCACAGAAGAACTAGCTTTTCCACATCGGGCCAATTGCCAAAACGCAGACGCGAGCCACTGAATTGATTGTCATTGTCAAGGCGAGCATACTTTGGCGACAGCGAGTGCGAAATAGTGGACTGAGAAATGTTCTGACCGTATTGGCCAAAGAACCACTCGATGCAAGCCTTGTGGCTGGGACGCGTAGTCTGCGAGTGGGCCCAGCGACGGAGAGCGCGTCGCTGATCGAGAGTGAGCGAATGGCGTTCCTTGGGAGTGGTGACGGTAGTGTCGTCGGCGGGACTCAGGTCGTCCGGGCCCGTGTTGACATCGACGGACGACATGGCCAATTCCGGATCAATCACACGAAGTGAATTGATAGCGGCATTCGCTATATCCGATTCGTTGGCCACGGTGAATGAATTGGTGTGTCGATTTGGGTCGACAACACAATGCAATTGGGGAGGGAGGAGGGAGGAAGGGGGGTGTTTGTTGTTAGCGGGCTGGGGAATTACCGTCGACAATCGCGTTGTCGGGGGTTTTATGTTTATGGACGTGTCTTTTCTCTGGCGCTCGCGCTGCGGCTTTGATGGTTATCCTTATTTTTTTTGCTTGTAAAGGAGGAGGAGATTATGAAGGGAGCGGGATTTCAAAACTCAAGTTTGGCTGCGGGGAGCACGGGCAGAACCAAAGAAACTCCCGGGGTTAGCCCCTCATTTGGGCGATATTCTATTGGCCAAAGCCCCACTAGCAGCCGCGCTCCGTTGGTCCCCACTCGTTTGCTCCTTCCCCGATTGCATTTCTCGGTTTCCGACGCTCAGGCTGCTCAAGTGCATAATTTAATTGCTTCCTTGGTTTCAATTCCATGCAGCTCACAAAATTGTAAATTATATTATATTTGACTATTACAACTAATCGGTAATTGTAATTTTGCATTTGTTCACAGTGATCTGTACGTAAAACCTCTGAATTCAGAGGGTTATGACCTTTGCCCTTATTACATTGCATGGTATCGGCACAATACATGCATAGATCATATGATATGCGGATCTAATCATGCATGCGGTATCAATTCAGGTATTGCAATATGCAACGTGAGCATTGATTGCCCTTGCCTTGAATTTCTATAAGCAAAATAACCATATGTGCTTTTTCAATCATCTTTCTTTTCCCCCCTTCAATTTCAAATTGATAGTTGATTTACTACAAGCAATCTATTCTGGGCAATTGTTCTCTTGATTATTGATCGACATGACCCCTTGACTAAGGTTATCATGAACAACTCACGTAGTAGGTCTAATAAGGGCAAACAGAGCCATTTTTGGGGCTCAAAACACAGCCTGCAAGGTGTCTTTGATATCATGCTTCAGCATCTGGGAGGGGCCGTCAAGCGACTTACTGTGAATGCCAAGGCTATGTATTTTGTTGATGGCAAATATTGTTACAAGTCTGAATTTTCTATATACATTTCTACAACCAGCACCAAACAATATGCCTCCGCTGATGCAGCTCTAATATACGATCCCAATGATTTGCGCCTAAAATCCCAAATACCTTATCCGACAAGTGTTTACCGTCCTTGTCGAAAGTTCTACTTCCTATGCCGCAAGCTGTTTCTCCAGCTAACACTTGGAGCCATGACTACTAATCCTTTCGCCATCTCTTTCTTATACGCTCATCTTCATGGCAATAGTCTTGTGCGGGTTGTAGTCCTTGACAACAAAGTCCTCGGCCTTCCACCCGTCTATGCTGCCGCCGGGTTCCCGTTTAATCTCGAGCCCGGGAAATTCCCTGGGCTCGCGCGTGATCTGCTCCCGCAGGGCGTCCACGTGGTCAACATAGACATGCGCATCGCCCATGACGTGCGTCAGGCTACCGGGGATCAGGTCCGTGACGTGCGCAATCATGTGCGTCAGCAGGGCGTAGCTGGCAATATTGAAGGGCACCCCCAGGCCCATGTCGCAGGAGCGCTGGTACAATTGGCAGTGCAGATGGCCCCGAGGCTTCTTGGCATCTTCTCCGTTGGTAGTGGTTCCGTTGATGGGCGCCCGCGGGTACGAGACGTAAAACTGGGCAAACATGTGGCACGGTGGCAGCGCCATCTTCTTGAGGTCGGCGGGGTTCCAGGCGCTCATGATAATGCGGCGGTCGTAGGGGTTGTGGCGGAGCTTGTGAATAACCTCGGCAAGCTGGTCAACGCCCTGTCCCGTGTAGTCGGCGCGCGCGTCCTTGTACTCGGCGCCAAAGTGCCGCCACTGGAAGCCGTAGACGGGGCCCAGGTCGCCGACCTCGCGGTGCGACAGTCCAGCCCCGTCGAGGAACTCGCGCGACCCGTTGCCGTCCCAGATCTTGACGCCGGCCTCGGAGAGTGCCAGCGACGAAGTGTTGCCCTCAATAAACCATAGCAGTTCCGCCACGACAGCCTTGAGGAATACGCGCTTCGTCGTCAGCAGCGGCAGAATAGGCGATCCGTTGGCGTTGAGGGAGAACTTGAGCGGGCGTGGCGCAAAGATGCTGTATGTTCCGGTTCCTGTTCTACAGATGGAGCATTAGATGTTTGAAATAGCGAACGAAGAGCTGTCGACGTGTGGAATGGCTCAAGGAATCCTACCTGTCAGGGCGGTGCTCTCCTGTCTCCAAAATCTCCTGCACCAGATCGAGATACTGGTACTCCTCGTGTGGTTTCGTGGTTGTAATACCGTTCTGCTGCTTGGCCTCTGCAGCAATCTGGGCTGGTGCCGTCTCTGATAGTACTGGGTCCATTGGGTATTCCTTCTTCTTGTAAATTCTCAGTACTATAGTTGTCGTGTTTTGAACATGTACAAATCAGACTGAGCGATGACAGGTGGGATGGACTTTTGACGCGTCTCTTAGTCGCGTCGCACTTTTAATAGGCTCTAATCGCGGGGTACACCACAGAGACAGGGGCTTTCCTAGCTAGACATACATGGGCCTAGGCAAAGCTTAGCGCCACTATATTCACTAATAATGGGTAAGGTATGTCGGTTATGACAAGTAATATGAGCGCGGGCGTACTCATGTCAGTCTGCACGTATAAAGCATCAGGTGCACTCTTATTCGTAGTCAAGCTATGATTTCCATGGCCATCTCTGGCAATTTAGAGTCGACTTGACAGATGACAGCCATGATAGATCAAGGACTTAAACCCCAAATGGTTAAACGGTTCACGATCCGTTTTCCATTTTATTGAAATCGGCAGAGCCAAGGGTCTTGTTCCTCGGACGTGTAACATAACAACTAGCAGTCCATCTGTTTAACGGGAAATGCACGAAATCTGCCTTGCATGCGGCAATCATGACCCAAAATTCTCCTGGCATCTCGCTTCTTTGAATCCTTTGAACGAGGATGTTTCACTACCATGGCTGTGCGTCATGTAGCAACTCCTGTCAATGGGACGAAACCTCTCCAGTCTCAATTTCCCTTCCTTCCCTTCCGTCTAGAGGGCAGTGTTACCGGATTGCTAAACCCCCTCTAGCGGAGAGGATATATATATTAAAGACAAAAGGCCAAGACCAAGAATCCGAGGGAATTTTAATCAGTGGATAATAATAATTAATTTCTTTAGTCAAGCAGTGCTATACCGGCACTGCTCATGCTCATTGCCCATAAATATGATATAGCCTAGGTATGCATCATTGCTGAACCCATCGATGAATAATCCATCCGCGAACGCCATGCATGCGAGAAACATTTTCCAGTTTCCAAACGGCGTATCGTGCCTGTTCCAGAAAGATATGCTAGTGACCCGTTCCAAAACTCCTGTAGCCAATGCCGTGTACCACGCAAACTTATGCAAGAAAGCAAATTTCCAAAGAACCAATAAATACAGCTTCCATATACAGTTCACACTTTACATCCATGTCAAGTTTCGGCTCCCCCTAATATTCTGCTGCCAAAGTGGCCGGTCGCCTGATCTGTGTGTGCCTCCTCCATAGTCAGATTCCGAGTAATGATGGGTTGGGTCTGTAGGCGGTTGTTGATTCTCCTCCGCGTAAAATTGCCCGCCGGTAGCTGTGTAGCCATGAGAGTAGTCGTGAGGATATGCTGAGCTCGTGAGTGGCTGTTGATCCTCATCTAGGCGGGTTTGTCCGACGGCGGGCGCATAACCATGAGAAAAGTCGTCGATTTCGTTGGAAGGGTTCCTCATGTGGGCATCAGCGATAGGTGTTGCCGCCGCCACTGCTGGAAGAGTATAATCGGGTGCACTGGGCGGGACTCCATATTGCCCTTGAGCGACCTGTGCGCCATGAACTTGTGCAGGGCCGTAGGGCGTGTAGGTATCAAGTACGTGGTCTGTTTGGCCATATGGCTGATTGTAATGTGGCTGCGGTGTCACCGGTTCCTCCTCCTCCTGCCAAGTTGGTAGAGGGGCAAATGCTGCACCGTGAGACCTTATGGGACTGCCATTTTAGATTAGCTCATACGCGCATACCTCCGTGGGCGGTAATGTCAGATTAAAGTCACTCACCTCATATATTCAGAAGTCGGCGGCGCGCTTGGTGCAGGACCAGGCCCTTGGCGTCTGTTTCGGTGCTTTCGGAGACAAAATATTGCAATAGCAATGGCCGCAACAAGAATAGCAACTCCAGCAATTGTACCACCAACAATTGCACCAGTGCGATCGAAAGATGATGACGTGGTTGCCGGTGCTTCAGTGGGTGTTGATGTATTCGTACTCGAAGTTGTTGGGGTAGCCGACGTAGCGACAGATGTCGAAGATGAAGAGGATGAAGATGAAGAACTCGAGGAGGACGAAGAAGAGCTTGTGGAAGACGATGAGGACGAGAAGCTCCTCGTGCCGGTGCTTGGGTTAATTGTGGTCGGCTCAGAGAGTGTTGTTGGCGTGGCGGTCAGGTCTACGGAGCTGGTGATAACCATGACATCCGTACCACTCAATGATGCCTGGACGGTCGTTGCTAGGCTTGAAGCTGTCCCACAGCCGAATTGAGAGACTCCTCCTCCAAAGTCGTTTTGGTAACAAACATCAGACCCCGCGCATGTGTAGACATATGGGTTATTCTCTGTCTGTGGGCCACTGTTGTAGTCGACGCAGCCCGTAAAGACTCCTGCCGTGCAAGCGCCGCCGTTGGGGCAGCATCCCATAACATTGTGCTCGGTGTCCAAGACGCAATGCGACCCGGCCGAGCAGGTTGCCGGTAAATCCCCGATATAACCACATATTGTATTGTCCTCTTGTCTGCGCAATAGCTCAAAGGGAGAGAGCGGTGCCTCTGTAGGTATCGGCGGCCATGCGACAATGTGCTGCAGCTCGTGGTGTTCTACGGTGGTGGTTTGTCGCGGTAGCGCATGCGCATCCGTTAGGCCCAGCACTGTTGAGAAGACCAGGATCAAGGTTGCGGGTGGCAGCTGGAACATGAGGTTGTGGAGAATCGATTGTTTATACATGACTCTGTCGCGCGCAAGGGCGAGAGTCTATAAACAACAATATCTCGGTATAGTCGCGACAGAAGCAAGTCGTCCAAGAAGAGGCAAGTGAATGCATCACCAGAGAAATGGAAATTAAAACAAAGCAAATTTGGGTGAAATTGGTCAGAAGGGGGGATTCGAGAGGAAGGAGAAGGGAAAGAGGCGAAGTTTTCCAAGGTTTATTCCTTCCCGACCGGGGCCCAGAGCCCTGCAAGCTACGGGTAGTGTCGTAGTTTCTACCAAGCTGCAAGTACAACATAGACTACAGATTACATCAAGCTGCGCATGGGCTGTTGCTTGGTATGGTGTCACAGGTGGAGAGGCTGAGGAGAGGCGGTAGAATATGCAGAGATGGGATAAGAAGAGAGATGGAGATGATTGATGCCTTTGATTCCCAAGCCTTCAATTCCCATTCCTCCCTCCTCTCCATGACATCTACTGACTGGTTCTGCTACCGATACCAAAAAGTCCCACCTCAGCCCGGGATCTTGGCCCGCTATCCCAATAATTGGGTAGCCTCCTCCCGACAATGTTGAAATGACATTCATCCCCTTTGGCTGTTTTGAAAGTGGCAGGCAATGGATTCCTTCCGATGAAAGTCCCAGTCTTTGCCGGCACCGCTCTCAACCTCGTATCGACTACACAAACAAGAACTCGGAAAACAATAAAGGGAGACCGACGCCCGTGACCCGCCACTCAATCGTAGCAAAAGAGATCCATGCCCCGTTCCCCCCCAAGGTTGATGCTATGCTTGGCAAGAAGCAGGCAAGGCAGGATACCTCGACACATGTCATTAAAGTAACAAACTTCAACGCTGCTTGTTCGGTGCATCGGTCCCGCATACGGTCTGCAACTTGAGAATACGGCCAACAAATCGCCCCTCCTCGCAACTTAAACGCTCTACGGATATTGCACATGGGACTCTGTAATAAGCCAGGCAGGGTCTTACTCCCCCAACTGCTGTCGACCATGACGAGCATCGTCGGTGCTTACCTTACCACTACCTACCCTTAGGGGGGTGGGTTGGCCCTTATGCGCCAAGGCGGGGGGTCTTGCACGCCAGCGAATGAAGAACCGCATCGTTCGGCTGCACGTCGCTTGTTGCCATTTTTATCAACAACTTAAAAAAACCATATAGATGGTTTGCGGCTGTGCTAAATAAGCTGCCTCTCCCAATCGAGTGTAACCAGCCGCTGCTTGCTATCTACTGTAAATATATGTATGCATTGCAGACATGCTCGAGTGCAAAGGGGGGTGGAAAGGCTATATTTACTATTTTGACAAAAATTCAAAAGTTTATGATTGGAAAACCCAGACATTGACTTGTACTGTATTGCTTCTTTATTGACGCAGGTCAAGATCCCCAGCAACACTCACGCACCACGCACGCCAACGTCAGGACTCGGCGGCGCTTGCAAGTAAGCAGGGGTTCACCGAGATGCTCCGCAGTCCGCACTACTACCCGCTCACATCAGTCACTGAGTAATCACTATCTGATCATCGGTCCCTTGCAGCTTCCAACAGCCTTCAGGACCGATCATGGAGTCAAAAGACGTCTGCACCAACTGTGAATATGTCGCGGTGTTGATAATATGTCCGGTTGTCTAATGTTATCACCTCTACTAAGACATATACAGCAAGCACAGCAAGTAATTGTAGTGGCAAGCCATACCCATCTCAGCTGCGATGGTGCTGGGCAGGGCCGTGGTTGAGAAAGCTGAGTGATCTGCTTGCAACGCGGCTCAGCAATGGAGGAATGGAGGGATTAGGTAAGATGAACAGTCTATTGCGCGAGCAGGTGGAAAAAAGAGGAAGAAAAAAAAAGGGAAGGGGGGGAGCGAACAGTATTACTATAGAATCTTTTCGCAATTGCGCACCTGTTAATTTGGCATAGTGCAGTACAGCTATTGTGATGATTGACATGTTGTTTTGCTAGTCGCAAACATCTGATGGTGTGTATTGACAATTGACGGATCTAGAGACTGATTCCTAGGAAATGACCAGGTCCGTAAAGTTGCGCTATTCGGGATTGCAATATGAGGTGCGTGGAAGACCCTTTCGCAGCTAGTCCTGGCAAAATGCGAGATCTTGAATACAATGGACAATGCACTTTTATAATATAATGATTCGAATTCGTACACACATATTCGTGAGGCTATAATCAATGTCATTCGAATCGCTCATAAACGCCCCGTGAGTGCTTTTTGCAGATGAACGAAGAAAAAAATACCTAAACAGTAGGCAAGTAAGCATGTTGCCATGAGGAGAAGAGGAGTCGCGAATGAGTGATTGGACAGACTTGGTTTCGCAACCGAATGTTCCGCACAGCCCCTCTCGCGTGGATAACCACACATCATCTCAGCCTCATTCAAATGAGAAAATGGCATCTTCGATTTTCTCAAGCATCATACCATTCATTAGAGGCTGGCCAAGTGCTCCAGAGCCCTACGATGGACCCGTTGAGTGCGCTCTCACTTGCTTGCAATATGCTTGCAAAGACGCAAAGATCATCAAAGAAATGTACAATGCTACGAACAGTCAACAGGATCAGCATACACAACTCGGAAGTACTCTTGATGGCGTGAAAGAAGTTTGGGAACAGTTGAAAATGATGATCCTCACGCCTCAGTGCTCCGCAGCAGCACACACTTTTGAGCAGTGGGCCGAAAGAGCCAAAAAAAGACTCTTAACAACACTCAGTATGTCTCCAGCCGGCTTTTCTACATATAGCTCATCACAAATTATATATTACTGGCCACATTTGATCAGCCATGAATAGGTCAATTGGCTCAAAGGCTGAAGCCTATGGATGATGGCCAGTGGAAGATACTGGTTAATCTCCCAATCATTCTCAGAGAGCTTCAACAAGTTTTTATTTCAACTCAGAAAGGTCGATAGGAACTCGGATCAAGCCATCTGATGTTTCAATGACAGTGGGTGCAAGACATCTTTCAATACTCCTTCGATCACATCCTCCCCTTCACACATTGGCTCAGATGAGACGTACCAGACCTTCACTATGGTAGTTGCCCAGTCGCCCTAGTGCAAAGTGGTAGTAGTTTCGTCTTTCATCACCTCCTGTTCTCCTGCACGGAAAATCTGTTCATATGGCCATCAAAGTAGAGGTGTCCCCAGTCACTTTGTCTTTCAGGGAGCACTACGAGCATGCAAAAGAGAGGAGAAGCTTGCTTGATGGGGGTTTAATCATGCCTTCCCTTATTTTCTTTTTCAAGATCCTTGATATATTTCTTCAGCACTCCCGTGTTACAGAATTGTTTCGTAATCTGTCTTGGGATCATGATCATCAAGTTTGCTTCGATACAGTGCTCCCTAACAAGCGGAGATATTCGGCTGCTCTATTCTGCATTACATTTTGAGTGAATATCTATGTGGTACTACATCGACGTTTTTAAACAACAAGTCTCTGGAGCCAAAGATTGGTTTACGCAGACAAATAACAATAGAGTTGATGTTCTTGAGAAGTGGTCGGATGCTGGACTTTACGTCAGTCCGCCCGCGGCCATGATATAGTATTTGGTCATATATGTTGGATCCGGCCCCACTTCGAAAATCAGCCACAAGTTCCTTACGGAGATGACTTTCAGCTTCTCCGCGTTAGATACCCCGAAGAACAGTCGGAAAGTCCGTTGGGAAAGAGATACCTGCATTCAGCCACAAATAGAATAGTACAATGGAACCAAGGGCCAAGGATTCACGTGATATAGAGATGAAAACGGCCGAGTGAAAATTTGGAATGGATTAAGAAAAGTTAACAGAATATCGCTCAGCTATATGGCAATTATTCAAATATGTAGTTTCGTAAGCTTATTGAGAAAGCTTATAGTGTGCTGTCTGGCGAGATGGCCGTCGACTTGATGAAGTAACTGTATAGTGATAATGTAAAATCTTCTCCTTTTCAAGGCCAAGCTTTTGTCTCATTGGCGGAGGATTCCTGCTTCATCGGCCGAAACACTGGTCCGAGGAATGATGGCTTTGTGTACAGTCTGAAGAACTCTTCAGATCGGCGTTGCAAATATGACTCAATCTTTTCAATGGAACTCAACTATGTAGGCATGGACGGCTCTAGTGCGCAGAGCTGATGGAATGTTTTTTCCTCTTCTCATAGCCAGTATATATACCAATTTTCTTTTTCGAGGATTTTCCCTGTCATTCAACAAATTATTTCATGATGTTGAATCAGGTAAACCTGTATCTCGCTCCGCTGTGCGGCTTCTGGGTCCTCACCGCAGGCCAGCTAGCAAGCTCAAAATCAAGCCAGGTTCACTGGCTGGGGGAACTGCCAGAATACAATCCAGGAACAACTTTGTAAGACTTCCAACATTGAATTTTCCCACTTAGATGTCTGTGTGCCATGTACCTAACCAGAATAATAGTGGGCTTCCTTGGGCTAGAGGTCAGTTTGACAGCAATTCAACCACATTCATCGCTTTCGATGGACTCGATGAAATATCGTTGCAATCTTGGGTTACTGGATTCTGGCCTGATGGTTCAATTAAATGGACTGGGCACGCAGTTGGCGCCTCGGACAAGGTCTTTGAACAATTGACTATTACTGCATCTGGGTTCGAACCCAACCAAAGTTCCAACTATACCGGACTTCCGAAAAGACAGTCAAGCAGCGCCTTGCGAGTTGATGACTCTGCTGACAATATCACCGTTGAAACCGGGAAGATATCAGTCTCTTTCCCAAAGACGGGCAACTCTCTTGTCAGCTCTATTCTAACATCATCTGGAAAGCTGATCGGCACAAACGGCAGACTGGTACTTCAGTCACAATCTGGCGTCGTAGATGACGGTACAAGTCCAAGTAGCATTGACTATCTCGATTTCGAAAGCCAAATTGAAAGTGTTACATTGTCTCTCGGCAGCTTTGTGCGAGCTTTGGTCACTGTAAACGGAACCCACACTGTGACAGGCGACACGGAGATGGATCACAGGGCGTGGCTGCCTTTCACCGTCCGTTTCTATCTATATGCAGACTCTCCGATGATCAGAATCATCCATAGTATTGTTTACGATGGAGATTCGTCCACAGACATCATAAGCTCCTTGGGGATCAGATTTGACGTCCCGCTGAAAGGAGAGCAATTGTTTGATCGCCACATCAGGATAGGTGGACTAAATGATGGGTTCCTGCACGAATCTGCTCAGGGCATCACCAGTGCATCAAAGGATCCAGGATTAGCGGTCCGCACTGCACAGTATGAGGGGAAAGCTGCACCGCCACTGTCGCAGTGGAATAATGCCACGAGTAGCCGCTTACAATGGATTCCAACGTGGAACGACTTTCGTCTATTGCAGCTATCACCAGACGGTTTCACCGTAAAAAAGCGGACCAAGTCTGGACAGTCTTGGGTTAAAATACCAGGCGGATCTCGTTCAAACGGCTTTGCATTCCTCGGCGGGCCAACAGTAGGAGGTCTGGGACTCAGTCATCGTGATTTTTGGAAACGTTATCCCACAGGTTTGGACGTCAATAATGCTACTGCAGACATGGGATCCATAACCTTGTGGCTGTACAGCCCTGAAGCTCCTCCAAACGACATGAGGCCCTACCACGACACAATGGGAGCCGACACGTACGCAAAGCAACTCGACATGTTGGAAGCTACATACGAAGACTACGAGCCTGGCTACAACACTCCTTATGGTATCGCACGCACTAACGAGGTGTTCCTTGTTGGATTCGACGAGACACCACCATCTGATTTCCTTGCCACGTTAGCAAGGTACAGTAACGAGCCGCCAGTACTTGTCGCCGATCCAAATGTCTATATAGAAAGCCGGGCTATAGGCTCATACTGGGATCAGCCGGATACGTCAACAGCAGACTCTCAAGCCATCGAGTCGAAGCTAGAGTTTCTGGTACAATTCTACCGCGAGCAAGTCGAACAACGTCGCTGGTACGGCTTCTGGGATCACGGGGATATCATGCATCGATATGACGATAGCAGACATACTTGGCGATATGACAGCGGTGGCTACGCCTGGGATAACTCTGAACTCTCCCCAGATCTTTTCTTTTGGAATCAGTTCCTACGGACTGGAAACGCAGATGTTTATCGACTCGCCGAGGCCCAGGTTCGTCATGGCGGAGAGGTTGATGTATACCATCTGGGCAACTTTTCGGGTCTCGGAACACGCCATGGAGTCCAACACTGGGGAGATAGCGCCAAGCAGGCCCGAATATCAACACCCATCTATCGCCGAGTTTTCTACTATGTATCAGGCGGCGATGAGCGTACCGGAGATCTAATACACGAAACTCTGCAAGCCGAATGGGGCTTTGTCAACGTCGATGCCCGGCGGAAAGTTCGAGACCCCAGCGTCATCTACGTACCATCCCCTGAAGCACTGTATATAGCCTTTGGTACAGACTGGGCGGGACTTGCTTGCGCACAGCTGATGGAATGGGAAAGACGTGGCCCGAGGTGGATCGAAGCACGGGACAAGTTGACCCGTGCAACCTCGACCATCCCGAAGCTCAAATTTGGGTTCGTTACAGGCGAAGCGACATATAATCTCTACACTGGCGAGTTTTCGGCGCCACCAACGGATCCGGACAATCTTGGCACTGTGGATATATCTCACTTGAACGGCGTCTTTGGCATGCAAGAAGTAATAGATCAGATTATTGAGCATTTTGGCTCGGATCTGGCGCCTGGTTTCGAGGATGCATGGCTCGACTATGGCTATTACTACGGCGCCCCCAAAGCTGAACAGCAGGCTCGCTTTGGCAAGAGCTTTTCCGGCGTCAGCCTCAGGCAAGGCCACTCAAAGCACACGGCCTACGCTGCCAACAGACGAAACAACTCCACTCTTGCAGCAAGAGCTTGGAAGGAATTTCTTGATACAGACGGATTAAAGTCAAATGGCACCTGGGCGACTACTCAGGTCAATGGTAGCCTGACACTGATTCCAGTAACGGAAGCTACTTTTGTTACAACAAATGATGCTGCGCTTTTTGGACTTGCCGCAATTGAGCTTTTTGCCTTGGTTGGAAGTCCAAACTCAACTACAGTCTAGATTAGGCACATGATTTGGAATAGGTCATCTGCATATATTTCCAGTCCCTTTTGATTGGCGGCAGACTCACTAGAATAGTATATAATCTCGGCGTTTCTTTAGTATTAGTATATAAACTTATAATTTGATTACATCGATTTATCCCAGTCTCCCCCTCTTCAACGTTGTTTTAATTCATAATTCAATCATCTCAATGTAACATTACTGCAGACTTGGCGTAGCGTTTATTGGTATGATACCCATTATTCCGACGCGTGTTGCAGTATTCGGGGTATCATCGGGCGAGATGGCGACGAAAGTCGGACTAAAGGATTCAATACCTACTAAGCGAGCTTGGAGTTGAGTTTATATTTACAACCCCCGTTCGTCTTTAGCATATGCCTTAGCATCTGCATAGATGTTGAGTTTGCTTCACCGGCGACTTCTTTGCAGTCGCCCCTCCTGGAATTTGCTGTCTATTGACGTTGTGCAACCAACCCACTTCACGGAGAATTCAGATCTGTGGACCGCCGACAAAGTAGTGTCAGCTGTTGATTATTGGTGGAAAATTGCGGGGAATGGTTTGCTGTGTTGAAGCTTGCAAATCCATATAACTGCGTAGCTGCGCTTCATCTTAAGAAAATACATTGGTTATCAAATAAACAGTATACCAATCCATTTCTCAACTCTGAGCCAATCATGTGGCATCGATACGCTGTTCTGCTTCTATTAGTATGTAGCGGCATAGTTTCTACTGCCAGTGGGGAACCAACAAGACACCATTTGCGACAAGAATGGCCATATACAAAGATATTCACATTGTAAGTTAGAGGGTGGTCATAGTAGGAAATGTTATTAACATTTGTCCTTGTAGTGGTGATAGTTACTCGGAAACGAAATTCAATGTATCTGGCGCCCAACCATCCGCAACCAACCCTATCGGAAATCCCGCTTTTCCAGGAACCACGACGTCTGGCGGTAATAATTACGTGGGATTTCTTATCTCAGAGCACGAAGGCACCTTTGACTATGATCTCGCATACTCAGGAGCGACTATTGACGATGCACTCGTTGCGGGTTACATAGATTCAGTGCTGTCATTCATCGAGCAAAATGAAGAGTTCGCAAGCTACTATACTGGTTCAAACCCGATTGCCGCCTGGCAGCCGGATTCTACATTGTTTACTACATGGTTCGGAGTCAACGATATCGACCGTGGATACTTCCCGGGGAATTGGACAACCTTGAGGCCGAAGCTTCTTGACCGATACTTTGAGGCGGTGGAAGAGCTGTACGAACTTGGGGCGCGCAACTTTGCTTTCCTCTCGGTCCCACCGATAGAGAAAACTCCTGACGTGCTGTCAAAAAATGCCACTGTCCAAGAAGGATATAGAACTGCAGTGGAAAGCTTTAATTCTTTACTGCAGAGTAAGCATGAGGATTTTGCGACTGCACATCCCCAGGCGAAAACTTGGCTGCTAGAGACTGGACCTCTGTTCAACCAAGCGCTCAATGATCCACAAGCATTCGGAGCGCCCGACGCTGTCTGCTACAACAGTGATGGAATCAGTTGTTTGTGGTGGAATGGTTTCCATCCGGGCCAGGCGATACATAAACTCCTAGCAGAAGCTTTGAGGGATCTCGTCGAAAGTTGATCAGAAGACTTACAGCGTTGTATAATCAGGCCTGGTGAGATGATAATGTTGGCTGCGTCTTTGATTGCACCGACTTTTCCACAGGGGTACGACTCTCCTTGACATCCGCATCAACCATATGCTTGAAGTCATTGATTAGCAATATAATTCATTCGCACGACTCAGGTATCAATCACTCATGGAGGTGTGTTCTGCCCTGTAAGATACGCTGTCAACCCCCTTGGCATGTCAAGACTTCAGCGGCACCATTGTGCCCTTTTCTTTGTCCTCTTTAAGAGCATACCACACAGAAATCCTTTGATGGGACTTTAATTATGCAAAAGCGAAAACATGCGCATGGATTAACCACCTCAGCCTGGTAGGGTTGCCAAGAACGGGTAGCACATTTTCAAACGACACGTAACCCCTGTACCTGATATTCCATCAGCCGCACGGCAGGATTCATGGGGAGCCCTACAGCCGGACGGGAGTGTTTGGGGGCCAAATACAGATTTAGGTTAGGCCCTAACCCGACACCTGCAATTAGACCCAGACATATACACCTCAGTGGGACCATTGTGGAGTCGAGTATCAATAAGGCGCTATAAGACAACCCCGGTGGCCTACAAGATGATCTGATGATGACTTGAAGGATTGTCCTGGATATGCATGATAAGCTGTCCCTGGGAGTATGATCTACCTAGACTGCAAGGGCGCAGAGGAAGAAATCTGGGCATAAGACAGACTACTCGCTTCCTTGGTTGTGGTTAACGAAGGTTACATGTCAAGTAGGGCTACAGCATGGGGAAATTAGGGTTGAAGCTATCTTGTTCCACCTATCAAGATTATATGCTACAAAGAGATATCACTTATGTTTCTACATGAGGAGGGCGACTTGCCCCAGTTTGCCTTGCGTGCATGCCATGGAGCTCAAATCTCAGCACGAGTTTAGATGCCATGGCGCCGGCCAGTATCTGGGCCATGAGCTTGACGGCATCCCACATGGAGATGAATAGCTGACTGGACATGATGATTGTAGCATAAATGAACAAGGCGACGACGCCCATGTCTGCTAGAAACGACATGAGCTTCTGCAAGGCATAAATCGTGGCGGAAAACCGAGGCGTTGTCTCTACATCATGCACCGTCATCAGGGCCTTTGGGTTGTGCACAGTGATGCGCGGCGCCAGCTGTATGGAGAGCCAGCTGTGAGGCGTTCCGCTTGGCGGTTCTTCCCTTCCCATTCGGCATCGGAGCCACAAGTCCAGAGTGCTCAGCAGGTTGATGGCCACCATGAGTATGAGCCACAACAGCGTGCCGTAGGTCGACGGAAGAGTGTTGAAGGCTATCGTTGACACTGTGATGGACTTGTATGCCAGCTGCACCCCTAGGTATACCAGATTGGCTACGGCGCCCATCGCCGTGACGTACTCTATTGCCAAGAGCATGATTTCCCACCAGGAATCTGGTCGGGATAGAAAAGGTAGGATACGTAGGACGTGTGGCACATCCAGATTTTCCCAAGGGCTACTCTTTGCATCGGCCTGACGTAGAACTGGCTGCGAAAGAGAAAGCAAGCCAGCCAGGACCGGCCGTCGAAGAGCCAGCAGGCTGACCTCATCTCTTGTTGGTCCAATCATTGTCAGAAGGGTTGGAAGCAGACCGAGAACCACTGCCACGACACCCATTTCCGCCTTTTGGAATTCGTCCATGTTGTCTAGGATACAATTGGCCAGGTAGTAACCGTTGAAGTTTATTGGAGTATAGCCTGACGGATCATGGTGTATCCGGGGCTTATCGGGGTCAATGTACGCGGCATAGTCATCGGAGCAGTTGTTGTCTCGGATATAGGTCAACTCTTTTGACCACTCGGGGAAGAAGTATTGAAACTGAGAGAATGTGTCGCAAAGAACTGGCACCACAAAAGCAGCCAGCAAGAACAGCGAAGTCCTCATATTCTAGGCTTAGTTGTACGCCGTAGAAAAAGCCGTAGGATTATAAAAACGTACAAACCGCAGACACCAAAGGCAAAACAACACTATGACGTTGGTCCCCTTATTGCGGGTGTGTATTTGGCGGCGATGACATCTCTTTTATATCCGCGAACAGAGACTTGCGCATGCCTCAAATACCTGCTTATTGTCCGTCCTGGTGCGTTCATTCGTCGCAATGCGATTAAAATAAGACCACCTCAGAATTCCAACAAGGATTTCATGCAGTATCTAATGTATATACTTGGGTCGTGCCCCACAGGTCCCTTCCAGCCTTCGGGGGGGACCCCGGTAGTATCTTATGGTTCAGACTGATCATACAAGGTACCTACTAGGTCATGATGGAATACCATGCGCAGTAGGATGATTGACCCATGGTCCTTCGCAAAAGGTCACCACAGCCTTATGTGCTGCATACGCGGCGAGGAGTATTCTGTACCGCACTCTGCGAACAGGAGCTGCCGCACGTCGCATTTTGTAACCATTTAGCGACCATGCCCCACCAACTTAATGGACCATGGTGCCTACGCCTGCCCCAGCCGGCCGCTATCCCACCTCTCCGTGTTGCTCTCCTTGATGGAAGGACCACATGCACTTGAGGTCGAATACATCGAGGCCCAGCCAAGGGCGCGACAGGCTCAATGACGGAAATTGCGAACTATGAAGTCAATATCCCAGCCTTGTGCCACCCGGCTCTTGCTGCCATGATGGACGTCTGGTGCATGACATGCCTCGAGCTCGCTATCGTGGCCCGGCTATCCATGTACGGCTATGTGAACGCCATGGCGCTATTGTTCAGTGTGCAACGGTTTTAGCAGCACTCCTGGCTCGCCTGGTGACAAGTCCCCCATAATTGTTAATGTATCCACACAACCACCGTACAAGCTCAAGGCCAAGGCGCAATGCCTTCGCCCCAATTGCTCTTTTCTCTCCCTTTATTTTTCAGTGCACCGTGCCTACGAGGATTCAGGTCCAGGACACTTTCTTACCTAGCCGATTGTCGGTCACCATGGACGTATCGGCACCGCGTGACAACCCCATCGACTCTATACATTCTCAATCTCAAGCTCAAAAAGGACTCGTCCGTAACCAGATCGCCTGCGAGAGGTGCCGCCTGCACAAGCAGAAATGCGATGGCGCCTCCCCTTGCAGCAAATGTGCGCAGAGAGGTGTGACTTGTGCATATAGAGTAAAGAAGCGTCCTCGTCGGAAGCGGGCTGTGGCCCTGCCCAGACAAGGGACAGCAGCGTCGACAGCAGCGTCGACAGCGGCTGAGCTTTGTAGCCTTTTCCCGCGTGTGCGTGCCTCGCAAGATCTTCCGGGCAAGTCCTTTTCGGAGCTATACTACGGCCCGTCTTCCAACTTTTCTCTGATGCAGCAGCTGTATCGTCAGTTGAGCCATCATCACGGGGTTGGGTTGCAACCTTCTCCGGGATACGTCCAGGATGCCGGCGACGGGCTCGACGAATTCCACTATCGGAATGTATGTTTTCATTCCCAGCTGGCCAACCTTGACCGACCGCCTTATGAAAATGCGCCAAACGACCCGCCTCGGTATCTAGACGCCTACTTTGAAACTATCGGCGTTTTGTTCCCTATTGTGAGAGAGGAAGATTTGCGTGCTCGGCTGCCTCACTTGGAAGCACTGGACGGCCTGGCATTGGCTCCACTCCATCGAGCCGTCCTACTCGCGGCACTCGCCACGGGTGCTTTGTTCTGCGGCGCCAGAGACGAGGGCGAGGGGCTTCTCCAGATGGCCCATCAGATTGCCGATGAGTACCGGCATATAATCAACAATGAAGTCGTAATCTTCAACTTCCTTATGATAAGTAGATTCTTCTGTCTCCCTGAAGACAAAACCAGGACTTTTGCTAAGTTTCTTGCTCACGCTCTGTTCTACGATTGTACCGGCCGATACAACTTGGCTTACCTGCACAACGGGCACGCATGTCGCGCAGCCCATGCTGTCGGACTGCACCAGACGTCGTGGACCTCAAACAGCATGGCCAGCGATCCCTTGGGCCCTACCGTCTATTGTGCCCTCTTCGTACAGGAAAGGTGACATTACCCCTTGCTCTACTGAGTTCTTGTGGTTAATGTTTGTAAGCTTTCTGTGCACAGCATTGGGCCGACCAGCCGCCCTGCAAGCTTCAACTGTCCAAGAACCTCAAGATCTGCCCTTCTTGAAAGTTTTCTTTCAAATTGCCAAAATATCGACCGCCATCAAGCAGATGCACGAAGACACAGACCAATCCTTGGAAGCCCTTACAAAGACACGCGATCTGTTACTTCATCATCTTGAGGATGTCGTACGCTACGTGAATGATTCTCTAGGCATAGACCTTACCCGACGGATGCAGGTTAAAGACTGTGGTGTGCATCCCATGCTTCTGAAACTAGGTATTTTCTTTTCGCCCCCTCATCGTTTCGGCGTTCATCCACGTTCATTGCCTCTAATGAGCTTTAGAGTATGAATTGGCAGTGATGCTCCTTCATCGACCTCTATTGATTATCCAGATTGTCTCAACGCGCTTCCCTGAGCATGCGTGTGGCGCCAACGGTGCAAGCCCATGCATTGCAGTGACAGCGAAGGCGGACGAAGTGCAAGAGCCCGCCGAGGCTGTGAGAGCCGCGCGGCGCCTTATTGAGCTTGCCGAAGATATCTTATATGAGAAAAGTCCCGCGCTGGTAGGCTTTCAACTGGCCCGCTTCCTTGTTCCTTCCGCTAATTCCCTTCAGCATTTCTCCAAGGTAGCCTTTTATCTCGAAAGTGCTTGTTTGGTTCTTGTTTTTGACTCATTGAATTCGAAAGAGCCGCTTATTCTGAACTCGTCCCACATCGAGAAGGCTGTAGATGTACTGGCGAAACTGACTAACAAAACCAGCGTCTTGGACATGATTGTGGGCATACGTACAATGCTAGATCGAACACTTGAAACCGCCTTGTCAACAATGTTCCAAAAGAGTAATGTGCCGGCTGAAAGTCCTGTTGGTCTAAAGAGGTGACTGACGCAGTCAATTTCGCACTTAAAGCGCCGGATATGACGACGCAAGCAGGATGAGGTGGACTCACAATGGTTTCCTGCGGATATCATGAAGTCTTCTAGAGAACTAGTCAGCTTCAATAGTTAAGCGAGCCTTATGTCATGGCTCGGATGTCCTTCATAATGAGGAAGGACATCCGGATTGGCCCATAATTCAATCTGCACATGATCTTGGGATTACATGCTGCGGCGTCGGATAAGACTCGACTTTCTCAGTGGCTTTTGGCTACAATTACATGTCATTGTGAAATCTGTTTGCCCCCCTGGAAAGAATTTATAAACCATTATAGTTGCTTGCTGAATTGAATCCTGTATCTACATGAACAGTGATCTATCCTCCCGTCTGTATATTTTCATTTAAACAGTTATCCAGAAGCAGGCTTCATGATGTATACATGAACTAAGGTTAGATGACTTGATTGGGCAATTCATTCTGCCTAAAGCCTTCTAGTCTTTTTGAAAATCGTAGCCGAAGCTTGTATTGGGCCCATGGCAATCATGATTGTGAAGAGCAGCGGCTGGACGATACGGCACCCAGCGGCACCAAGACGTAACTGTCATACGAGCCGCCAAAGTGGAAGACATGAGTACCATTGTTGCGAGACGCTGGTGTCTCGACGCGCTGAGCATTGACGTAGGCGGGATTCGAATCGGCGTCGCCACCCAGGTTGATCAACGTCACATTAGCACCTTGTGCAAACGTGCCGCCGGCGGCAGGAACCGGCACAATGGCGGTTCCAAACCCAAGGTCGACGGTTGCGGGGGTGATGCTCGCCGCGCTGATAGTCAGCACCAACTGCTCCCCGGGGTGAAGACGCAGTGCAATAGGCCAAAGGCCAACCTCGACGGGTACAATTTCACCAGGGGAGAGCAGCTCCTCCCGGTCGTGAGTCAAGTACGGCTCGTACAGGCCGCTCTTTGACTCGTCCACGTGCCTCTGAGAAACTCGGAGGAGACCTGTAGACTCGTACAGCGTACTTGACTCTGAAGAAGCTGCGTGGCTTAGGTAGGCGGTTCCATTGGCAGTTCGCTTGGCCACGGTAAACGATAGCTCCATATCGTCTGAGCCCACGGCCTCGACCCATACACGGACTTTCATGTAACCAATCGTCTCAACAAGCTCGTCAACAGTCCATTTAAATTCAATAGAGTCTGCTCCACCTGTGACAACGTACGAAGCACTCTGCTCCATAGTCTCAAGTGTCGGCGACAGAGAGTTGTTGCTGGCCAAGTAGAATTTGTTCGGCACCTGACCTGGAGGAGGCCAGGTCGTCGTCGCTCTGTTGAGAATGTCATGCTCGGCAGGGTCAAGGACTGCGAGGCGGACAGGTGCGGTCTCTTCCCAACCGTTGTCGATGCCCTTTAGGAAATAGTCGAAAAACCTGGTCAGGTCCTGGACATGTTCAGTCGCATAATAATCGGGCCACTCGGAAGAGTTGTGGACCCTTAACCACTTCTGACTGGAAGAGATATTGCGGAAACCTTGGAATGATCCATGCGTATGAAGCGTATTGGTGTAGCTTGCAACGATGTAGGCTGGTGCGGTGATCTGGTCCAGGCGAGCAACCTTGTCCTCCCAGTATTCATCCATGAACTGCCTGTTGATGATCATGCGAGGAGAGTCCTCGACGAAGTTGTTGCCAGCAAAGGTGGTAATAATGCCTTCCTGGAACCCAGGTTGCGGGATGCCACCCCTATTGCTAGAGTCTCGGAACAGATCCGTCAGACCCTCCCAGGGCGCGATAGCCGTCAGATGCGGCGGCTGTTCGGCGGCGATGAACCACTGGGACACGGCAAGCCAGGAGTTGCCAGACATGGCCACCTTGCCAGTACTCCATGGCTGTTCGGCGATCCACTCGATAAAGTCGTAACCATCTTCGGCCAGCTGGCGGCCCCAGAAGGTGATATTGCCGTCGGAAGAGTATGCACCTCGACTATCGGGGTTAACAACAGCGTATCCCTGGGCGACCCAGTACGCAGGATCTGGGCCTTCAAACTTTTGCAGCTCCGAGACGGCCCTGAGGTCCACGCCGCTTCGCGACGCAACGTCGTCCAACCACTGGCCTCCGATCTCCTTCCCGTACGGACTCCAGGCAAGAATGGTGGGTACGCTCGCGTTGTTTGCAGGACGGAAAACGTCTGCGTACATGGTAACACCATCTCTGAGTGTCATGGCCACGTCTCGTTCCAAGATGATATCGCATTCCAAGGCCCTGGCTCCATCACGACGAATGGTTCCGTTCTTGAGTAGATATGTGGTGTTGTCGAATCCGGGGTATCGAGCTCGTGGTGCATCGTTGGAAAGTGCTTTTCGGTAGGGTATCGTGTATGAGTCGTTTCCATAGATGCGCAAGGTCCCTTCAACGATCTCTGCTTCGTCCGCCGCGGTGGCAGCAGCGCTAATGCTGGCGGCCATGGCAATCATGGATGCGGCCATGTAAGGCAAATATGAATTGATCCTCATCTTGTCTACACCCACAAGCTGCAGTATAGAAACAGTGAGGTGTATGCCAGTAACAGCCGGCCAAAAGTATCTTCGTGCAAAGAAGAAGTTTGTCGTGCTTCGAACTGGCGTACTTTATAGTGCCGAGGGCAATTGGTCATCCGGCTCGGCCATATAAGTCTTGCAAGGCCTCATTTCCCCCATCATCTGCGGACCTGGCATACCGCAGTACCGTGGCATGACGCTGAGCAGCACGTGGCCATGCGAGCTTGTCCCAGACGAGTCGGACCGATTTGCATAGGTACGCATGGAATAACTCGTATTTGGTGTTCGGTGCAGGAAATGAAGAGTCGATTTGGACAGGTCACGTCTGTTAAAAGTCTCTTACAAGGTTACTCCGAGTAGCCAGAATACAGAAGTTAGGTGAGTATGTAAAGGAAGGGACCGGCGTCATTATGCAAAGCGCACTAGTACTGGGAAACTGCCTAATCTGGAATCCAGTCGGATATCCGGATGTAGAGAATACCCCACGCGCCAAGACCTCGTTTTCGGCCCACTATAGCGCAGGATGTCGCGTAGCCGCGTGGATGCAGGGACCGTTCAAGGGTGAAAATGTATGAGACATGGCGACTCACTGGCCAACCTCTACTATGCCGCCAATTAGCGCGACATTTCTTTCTTCTGCAGATCACTACCCACGAACCACGAACGGCGGTATGTCCGAAGAACAAATTTCCCGTGAAGATGGGAAGATCTGCGGTGCAGCCGGGAAACAGCAACGTCGCCACTTGACTCAGTTACAGACTGTTTGTTCCTTTGGTAGAGAAGTCCACCGCTGGGTCTTGAACAAGTTCCAACCGACGTGGGCGAAGCGCGATGCCAAAGCAACAACGGCTATCTACGATATAGTATAGGGACTGTAAGGTGGCACATTCGTCTGCTGGAGTTGAGCTTGCTTGATTCCATCCCCTATGTCCGTTCCCTTCCACCCGACAGATGCATAGTATGCCCTTCACGGTCAAATTTGATGAGACCCGGACAAATTGCAATTGGTGTTGAAGGCTCAATTTCAATTGCTAACATGAAGTCAAGACCTCAGCCTTGGATATGCTGCGTTGCCCTTGCTGCCAAGGAGAAAAAAGACAACTCGAGCTCGCTATCTTACAGGGTATCCCGCTCCTCCACAACAACAGAACATCAGTCAAGGTTACAGGGAGACCCAAGGACCGACATCTACTACAAAACAACATCGTAAAAAAGTCTTTTTGTAAGAAATTGACCGCACAATACATGAAGTACTCGAATGATTGACTGATTTTGCGCTTGTCGCAGGTTGGCAATCTTGCCGAGGACGACCACGAGAGGAGTCAGGCATCTTTTCCTCTGCTCTTCCATGTGGAGCTGAATCGAAAGGCTTTCCCCATGGTCTCCAGCGAGCCTCAGGGACCATGTTCACTCTTTACCTTGTCCGAGTCCGACAGGATCTCCAGTTATCGCGTATACTGTGGACGATACATGAATGATGTGCATCTGCTGCGACCGGGCTTACTGCAATTGTCCCCAAGTTGAACTTGTCGCGTGGACTGTGAGGGGAAGTTAGCCATGTTACTTTCACATCATCGCTAATCCTCCTGTCGCTGGTTAAGCGTGTGTTGTGAATTGCTTGAGAGGTGATTGCCACGCTTTGCATAGCCGATTGAACAGCGAAATTCGCGTTGCTTATTTCAATCTGGACCACCACTCATCCTGACTGGTCGGCTTGGTCTGGTGTAGGTTGCTGCTGGGGAGGTCGAGGCGTATACTTCTTCTTGATTTGATGCTGCTTAATCTGAACGAGATACCTCCAGACGTCCTCGTCATTCCAGCCGTTGAATTTCTGGTTGGCTAGACGTGCATGTTGGATTTCCTCCGGCACAACCGTCACATTTCGTAAATCATTATCTAGAGCGGCGTTTCTATTACTTTCTTCAGTGTCTAGCGGTTGGACGCCAGGAGGTAGTTGATCGCCGCCAGGGTTTTGAGTTGGAGCTTGGTTACCGCTTAGCAGCTTGAGGAAAAACAGTTGCTGCAGCTCAAGAGCCCTTTTCTGGGCGCTAGGGTTGGCATTGATTCGTATCAACCACTGCTTGAGCTCGCCCCAATTTTTGATCGTAGAAGGGGGCTGCGGTATCTGGCTTGATATCTGGCTTATAGCGGCTCCAGGAACATACATAGCGTCCATGAATGCATTTTGCTTCTCGCGGGGCAATTCCTGCCACTTTCGTTGCTGATTAAGGCTCAGTCCACGCATCACCAATGCCATGGGATTATCTTTGTTGTATATTTCAGTCTGCAGCAGTGGGTTCCCTTGGTTTGCGGAGATCGCGCTGGGCTCACCGAGCTCCTCAGGCTGACTTTGCTGTTGATCAGTGCCGAGATTGCGAATTCTCGGTGATGTTTCATCTTGGAATCTTTTGGGCATCGTCTCCAATCCAGGTTCGGGGTGCATTTCTTGTTTATGCGCATTCAGGCTGCTCTGTGATGCCATGGCTTGCAAGGCGTGGGGAGTTAGAAAAATAAATGTTTTGTTGGAATGACCTGCAGAAATAAGCGCCGGATTTCGAGGGCAAAGGAGATGCTAAATGTTGAAAGGAAAAACCAAGCTTTGGAGCTCTGCAACGAATTCATCTGACTGGCGCCCTTAAGTACGTCAAATATGCCTTGCCAAAACGTTTCTGGTAGGTCAAACATGGACACACCTGCAACGTGTCTCCTCTACAAAGTCAAGCAGATCGTTGGACTGAATATGCGGCTGTGTTCACCCTGCTGCGCCTCATTGAGCGAAAAGCCACATATGCCGCATAGCATCAAAACAACGCACATAATCCTGCCACCATCACTTGAGTTACCAAAATCCATGTTTAGATGCATTGAACCTACGATAGAGTGCGACAAAATTGGCAGCATGAACTCATCAAGTGAGTGAGACTTGCTATTTCAGGTTATTGTGCATTCAAATTGAACCCGATAGGCATCTCGGACCCCCGAATTCTAGATGGCGTTTCCATCATAACAAATCAAGAATCACCAATATGCGAAACTTAGAGATGCTAGACATTGTGATGGTGACATAACGAACCCTGGTCCATGAATGGGAAAAAGCCGAGAGACAGGCATCATACTCACGGCGAGATGGAACCGACTGATTGTTTAGCTGTTAGAGATTAATCGAACAGCTCATTGTATCAAAGACCCATCTGCTGCCACGACGCAAGCAGTATGTTACATCAAGTCGTCGTCTCGATGGGCGGTCACAGCCACGCCCATACAGAACAACTTGTCGATCTTCAGAGTCTACTTAAGTTTCTTCGAATTTCACCGTATGAAAACAAAAACACATCTCACAAGGACTTTACGAGCTTGTGGACAAGTGGCAAGGTGGAACTTGCGACTAATCGACTAAAGAAACTTCTTGGGTACATTATGCTTAGAAGATCTAGCGGCCATATCGAATTACCGTCTCGAGAAGATCTCCAGGTATATCTCCAATTTAACAATGAAGAGATGGACGTGATGTTCGCGATCAACGTTGTCATTGACCCAGGAAGGACTTGATGAGCGACTGAAAGCATACAAATGCACTGTCGCAATCGGGCATTCTGCGTCGCAGTCACAGAATGAAAGCGATTCCGAAGGTGTTTTCCTGTAGTTGTAACATGTCTCGCACCATAGCCGGTCGATCGAGTCCTCCATTAGATATCGAATGGTGGTAATCTAAGAACAGGCACTCGCCCGGATGCATGGAATTGGTCAAACGCAAGAGGTTACCACCATTCGATATCTGATGGAGGACTCGATCGAGAAGGTAAGGGAAGCATCCCGAAAATGCTGCGCGTTGAAACTTTCACTCAAGTCTTTGGCATAGTATGTGACGGATGTCCAAGGCAAGAAGAAGAATCTCATTAGCATCTTATTGTTATCACGTTCTCAGGTCTCTCACCGGCGATTACAGGAATTATGAGATTGGATTAAATGAGGAGTATCGCACGTGCCTTGGTCTCTTCGATTTGGTTAAGCATGTTCTCACGCGATTTGTCAAGAAAAAGAAAATTGGGCTAGAATCGTCTGGTCTCATGACGATGCAGATAATAAGCTCTCGTAGCGTCTAGTCGATGCCCTGCCACTTCTTTGATAAGTCTAAAGCGTTGTCCATCAAGCCTTTGATTGACGGCGACACCTTTTCTTCAGCCATTATGGCCCCATTTCAAGCTGCCAAGGCCAAATACTACTCCAATTAAATTATTGAAGTCGAATGACTAACGCCTTAGCCATGCGATGACATGGCACGATATGCGTATCTTGCGAAGATACGAATACATGCAAGTCTGGCATGCATACTTTCGCTGCGTTTGAATAGTGGTTACTAGGCCCTCCAGGTCTTTGTTGTGACTTCTCGTCAGTGGGCTCGCTGGTTGAAGGAAACATGTGTGTGGGTCTTGCTTAATACTGTCGTGGTCAGATGCACTTTGGTACATGTGCGCTCACATTTCGGCCATGTCCTATTGCTTTGGCGGGTGGCGGGGACCTTGATGTGAGATCTTGGCATATATCTGCCATGTGGGAAGGCAACGAAGATGACAAAGGGCGTTAGAAGCACCCTTGGTGTCAGGTTATCTGAAATAAGCCATCAGCAAATCATATCCACGCTGATGCTGCCTGAAATTACAGCGGCATTCGGTGCCGCTAATAGTCTATGTTTTATTTGGATCTTGGGTCCATCAAGCTGGGGTATGTCAGCGTGAGAGCGCAAAGCATTAGATGACCATGTGCGCCCCGGATAAGCTCTTATCTTTCGCGATTCTCTGAAGAGTTGCTCAATGCGATGGAAAAGGAGATTATCGATACTATCATATGGATAATAATAGAAAGGTAATAATAATGCTGTATTTATATAGGTACGTGACAAGGAGCGGCCGCGTCGCGGGACTTGGAAGGATCACACAGCCCCCGCTGTAAGTGGATATCGATTCTTTGACAGGACAGGGGCCTCACAGACATTTTTTAATCTGCAAGCTCCCCGCCTGAGTAGACATTTTGATCTATTCTTGTTCACGTTTCAACACGAAACTACAACACAACGCCAAGGTCATTCTTTGAGAACGGCTTTCTCGTCTGTCAGTATCACCTAGATGACCCGCCTTGGACGTCTTTACCGCCCAGCATGCGTTTTCTCACCCTGGAGGATGGCAATCTACGCCTGACCTCATACTATGGCGACTTTCCTCCTTATGCCATACTCTCGCATACATGGGGAACCAACGAAGAGGAAGTCACATTCAAGGACTTGTGGGATGGTTCAGCTCAAAAGAAAAAGGGCTATCGTAAAATCGAATTCTGTGCACGCCAAGCTGCTGCGGATGGATTATCGCATTTCTGGATCGACACATGCTGCATCGACAAGTCAAATAGCACCGAACTGTCCGAGGCTCTAAACTCCATGTTTCGGTGGTATCGAGATGCTGCCAAATGTTATGTATACATGTCGGATGTTACCATTGGCGACAATTCGGCAGACGACAGTGTGGAAAGCGAGGAACCCAGAGAAGAGCTGGCTCAATCAGCCTGGGAGCCAGCATTTCGACAGAGCCGGTGGTTCACCCGATCGTGGACGCTCCAAGAGCTTCTCGCACCAAAATCAGTCGAGTTTTTCACTTCCGACGGGCATCGTCTGGGCGACAAGCAATCACTTGATGATGAGATTCAGGAGGTGACGGACATTGCAGCTGCCGCGCTCCGAGGGGGTGATCTCATGTCGTTTACTGTCGAAGAGCGCATGTCATGGGCGAGTCGTCGGCAGGCCACGCGTGACGAAGACCACGCGTATGCGCTGTTGGGAATATTTGATGTTTACATGCCGCCTATATATGGCGAGGGACGTAGACATGCACTCCGGCGACTGCGTAAAGAAATTGAAGGTAATCATGATTTCGTGTCATTTCAGAGCCCACGTAGGAAAAGACCTAATTTATGTGTACAGAATACGAAAGAGAAGAGGCCAGGTATACATCGAGTGATAAAAAGCCTGAACAGAGGAGCCAGTTGAAAGTCCATGACCAACTCGACTCAAATGAAATGCTCATTTCGCCAAATGGACGATTCACATTCGAAAACCAGGACGATGGCAATTTTGTCCTGTATGATATGCATCAAGGCAGGTTACCTCTGTGGGCTTCTGACACTTGTGGAGCGGGCGGCAATCGTACGATTGTCATGCAGGATGACGGTAATCTGGTTCAGATGTTTGTATGGAACAGATGGCCCATTTGGTCCACCGAGACTGGCGGCCGCGGCAACGGGAGCTCCGTTCTGGTCCTACAAGACGACGGAAACGCCGTCATCCTTTCGGACGGCCAGCAAATTTGGCAAACGGACACCAAACAGAGGAGCATCGTAGAGGAGACAAAACCTCTGCGAGCAGGCGAGTCCCTCGAGCAGGCACATGCTCTCTATTCCGAAAACAAGCGCTTCTGTCTCGTCATGCAGGAAGACTGCAATTTGGTGCTTTATGATAGACATGAAAACCACCGGGTCATGTGGGCTTCCAACACTGTCCGCGAACTCGTCAAACTTCCTCTCCTGCAACTAGGAACTGACGGTATTCTGGTCATCTCCGATAGAGGCTATGAGCAATGGAAAAGCGATAATACTGGAGAGGGAAATGAGAATTCGATATTGGTGGTTCAAGACGACGGCAATGTTGTTATATACACGGGAGATGACCGGCAGGAAGCAATTTGGGACACTGGGACATGGCTAGATTGATAGTTAATAAGACACAATAGACGGAAAATCTAAGTGATCGTCGGGGTTCAGTGTTCATTATAAAAGACGCGTAGAGCGGTATCCAAGGTTGAGTTATCTTTCCCGGCGCAACCCGGAAAATGACGTTTACCTTTTTACCGTCATCTTTATCACTTTTTGATCGGCAGATCTTTTAGTAATAATTATAAAATGCTAACAGATAACTTTTAATTTAAATATATTAACTTCGCAAAAATCAACTGAATGCGAGCCTTTATCCGTTATATATATTTTTGTTTACCATGAACGAGATGGCATTCTTTATGCCATCAGATGATTGTGATTACTTCTTTGGTGCCTGCCTGTAAAAGTTTAGAGATCGACTTAAAGTCCTTTCCATTATAACCAATACCCCAGTTTACAAACAAGATGCCAACTCGTTCGTAAACACACCCACAAGCTTTCAGAACAAGTGCTCGGAGACGAGCCGGCTCATCATATATAAGAAGAAGTGCAATATGCAATCCTCGGGAAAGGTCCATTTCGATGTCCCATTGCACTTTGACACTCATTCCTCCAAGCTCAATCTTACTCTCCATTACGTGCTCCTCCTGGGGCCCGATATCGACTCGTGTCACGGGACCTTTAAGCTTAAGGTACCCACTTTCAACTTCTCCGGTTTCGTCTTCTCCCGCTGTGGTCACCACTGCTTCGTATACCACAACGTATTTCTTGCGCACAGCCGATGAAATCCAGACGGGAATAAGCAGTCTAGGGTTGTGGTACCGGTCTGCTTCTTGTATCGAGAATGGAGACCAGGAAGGCGGTCGGTGCTTCTCCTTAGAACGTTGCAAAGCTCTTTTCGGACCATCTTGATCGTCCGACCGGATCCATCCGATGCTCTCGATAATGTTCTTCTCCCAAAATCCAGCTAGGTACTCGCCGGTCTCGGGTGATCGCCAAAATTTAGCTAGCCCAGACAGTGCTGGCAAGACGTCGGAACCTTTTGTTATGGACAAAGTGGAGTACTGGCTCAAAACGCCCAACCAATGCTGTAGTCGAGTAGAATCTTTGTAAAGCTGACCAATACTTAGGAACCGGTTCTTCCGCATTATACCTACGGTGCCAATCCCGTCCCAAGCAGAATTCTTCGTCTCTAAGCACTCACATTCGAGGTCTTCAACGCATTCCCAGAGAAGTTCGTTTGCGGTGAAATGGACGATTCGCTTAGCAAGTAAGTATTCTTGGAACACCCAAGCCCGTCTGTTCAGCGGCGAATGATCAAGGGGGTCTGCATGTCGTTCCCACCAGTAGTCTAGGCTAAGCTTTTCTCGATAAATACGAGAGATGCTGGAATCTGGGTTGATGATATCTCCAATATGGATCCCTGAATACTTTGTAGTATTAGAACTGTCTTGTAGAGAATCGAGAAAACCTTGGCTCGGATCTCCGGCCTGGGACGCGGCAATCACCAAATAAGCATGGTTGTAATAGTCCGCCATTTTGGATGACTCTTTTTGCCATTCCTGAGTATCATCTTGCTGGATGCACAAAGAATCGATCCAAAGATATCGGATGCCGAGATCGCGAGTAACGGTAATGGCATCCTGGAAACATTTTGGAAGCTCGTCAAAATTGATATACCGCTTGTGTTGTTCAATATTCAATGTCGTCGTCTTTGGCGGGTTCGACCTTCCCCAACAATAACTGAGAGCGGTGTATTGTCCAACTTGCTTGAAAGAGACGTGGAGGAAAAGACGAGGTTTGTCTTGGCTACCCACGTCGAGGACGATATGCGGCAGTTCCGGGTTGGTTTTTATGCAGTCTGTATGTGATTCATTGCATTTCTCTATCCAGGAATGGAGTAGTGGCTTATACTCGACACGTCGTTTCGTCGTAAGGATGCGCCTCGGTTTGATGTATTTCCAAGATGGTTCTGGCGTGCCAAGCTCAACGTAGACCTGCACCGTGTGGTAGGAAGTGGGCTTCTCTGGCCAAGTCAGAGAAAGCCGAACCATACCAGGCTTATCGGCATGGCAGTCGACCTCAAGTTTCGCACCTGTCGTTTCAAGATCTCGACAACTGTGGAATATGATCATACATTTGGGACACCCACGCTCAGCATCCTGTTGAACTTCATCAGACAGTATAATGCGGCGGCCGCCCCCAAATGAATCCTCGGTGCGTTCGCACACGCCGTGGCATTGTGGCAGCTTTTCAGGCCATATAATCTGAAAAGGATCGCCACTTTGGCTTGGTTTGTCCAAGTCGAAATGGCCATCAAGTCGGGCATCCATGATGAAATTGATCGGAAATGGGGAATGTCACCCCAACCATTCGCGCGAGCTCGACCGAGGGTGAAGGAAAGGTACCTATCTACCAGAGATGTTGTTTGATAACAGGTGCGAATGGACTGGGCTTTTCGGCGGGATTTACTGTGTAGGAAAAGGGCAGGCTGTCCGCTACTGAATTCGTTTCTGAGATACTCGGCGTAGCAGCTGAAACGCAGGCGTCGTGGTTTAGATGCCAAGGTAGCGAGAATTACTTTGTTGGCCCATGTGACTGATTTGTTGTGGCAACTTTTGTGGGCTAGCTGCATGTTTCTATATCCACCTGCCACCTGCTTGCCTGATCAAAATGGCTGTTGTATTTCAAAACTTTCCGTCATGGCCCGTGCACACTTACAGTACGAACACGATCAAGGAGCGATTGCCCTGCCTGTGATATGAATGATGTATAAGAAGATCGAGCGTGGTAATCATTGCTCCTGAAGCAGTTTGAGCCCACCCAGAGCTGATTCCTTGATCTTGGCCCAGATCTGCTCGAATAATCTCTTGATCAACTCCACTAGATTGAAGTGCGGCTCCCACTCACGATGTATATATATATATATATATCCTCATCGAGTACCACACCTTCGATGTGCACCATCAATGCTGGCCCCGAATTGCCCTCTTCGTGACGAATCAGACTCGAGACTGATCCTCGGGACTCGACCTTTCGAATGTCGAACAGCTTGCCTGTATGCTGAGCAGCCCACTTGTCCAGATCCAAGCCCAGATTGATCGCTCCTTCGGCTGCCTCCACAGCGTGCCGCGCGAGATTCAGCTCTACCGTGTTCTTTCGCGCAAAGCAGCGCCTCCTTGGCGACGTTCAACGCCATCATCTTGACGTCGCGGGCTTGATCCAGGGCTACCTCGGCGGCGGCTATGCAATCGTCGGCTGCAACGAATCCGCTGCCTTGAACAATAGCCTCTTCAGCGTAATAGATGCCACGAACAACCTGCAGTGTAGCAGTGGCGCTGGCTTGGGTGCCGAGTAAAACGGCCTTCTCGGCGATAAGGGGAGGGCAATTATACCACGGCTCGCGATCAGTGGCCCGGTTTGCGTTGTCAATGTCACGATCGAGCTCGTCAACTATGTGCTGCGCAGACTCAACCTTCTGTCTGGAGTGCTCCAAGTCACCCTCTGCACTACCAAAGGCGTTCTCGAAGTCGCGGCGCGCCTGCTGCAGCTCCGTCTGCGCATCATGGATAGCCTCGTCACTGCTGCGCTGGGCGTCGGACACTTCGCGTTCAGCCGCCAGGATCGCTGCGTTCGTGTCGGACCGTACGCGCCCCAGATCTGCCATCATGCTGGCTACCAGACTCCTCCACGCCTGTTCTGCTTGATACACGCTGTCTTGGAGTTCGTGGTGAATGCGCTCGGCATCTTGCTTGGCCGAGTCAAACGCTTCGCTGCTTCTCGTGCCACACCCTACGCTTGTCTTCGAGGGCATCGACGGCGATCTGGCAACTAGCTCTGAACTCTGCTTCCTTCTCCTCCATATCCTCTTTGATGCTATCAAAGCCTTGCTTGACAGCCTCCTGGGCTGCGTCGATCTGCGTCTCGAGTTGCTTGACAATGTACTCGATCAGATGCTGCTCCATGCCATGATGTCGTGCACCTCGAAGTCGGCTGTACTCCAGGACTTGACATCCCTCATGCTGATATCTCCAGAGAGCTTAGCATTGAGCTGCAACATGAAGAGGTCCGACAGCCGCAAGTCCACAGCAAAACCCAGCTTCGGGGAAAGTATGCGTATAAGCAGCGAAGTAATTACGCGGATTGGGATGGAGCATTTCCCTCCCAGATTTGGGAGCGATTTGAAAGCTTAGAGTCGCAGGCCATTCAGATACCTTTTGACACCTCGACAAATCAAGATATTGGAGATGAACAGAGAAGAAAGTCAATGTTTTCGAAGGGATGGCACGTCTTGCGGGCATTGAGAGCGCCCCGAGACACGCAGGCGTGAAGGTTTGTACAAACTAGTGAGTGTTCTTCCCTCGAAGAAACTTGCTACTCCCAAAGACATGAAGTATGCGAAAGAAGTCTGAGAACTTAGAAAAAGGAAGTTTGAAGGGTTGGATGTGATGGATAACGATGACTGTAGTATCTCTACCACAGCATGAGTATGTGTCTGTGTATTGAAGGTTTTACTAGTCGAGGGTAGTGCTTCTTGATCCACAAGATTGTCCATCTTATACGATTCTTGCGTGTGTCCGTCAAGTTTATATAGACATTTACTAAAACACGAACGGAGATCAAATGTTAAATCGCGAAGTGGTACGGCGATTTTAAGCTAAGAGAATCGGTGTTGCCTTAAGCAGCCTAGATCAATTAAACAAGCTTCAGGCAGACACAAACGTCAGGGGGAATATTAAGAACCAAATTCCACCAAGTCTTTCTCAACATGACATGGACAACGCGATGTCGCCAACAATCCAATCTCTCCCAAGAGAGATACTGAAAGAGATTTTTAGTCACTTTTGCGGACATCACGATCTTAATAACAGAGCATCTCCTCACGCTTCTGCAATATCCTCAAACTCGCTGAACCAATCCACCCTTCTCTCACTTTGCTTGGTGTCAAAAAGCTTGCAGGACGTCGCCCAGGTCCTTTTGTATCGCCACTTTCTCCCCCACAACGGGAAAAGTGAACGCGATGAATCTGCAGATATCATCCTAGACAGATGGAACGCGCAGCTCAGAAGCTTTCTGCGAACCATCACGAAGCGTCGCGACCTCGCAGCTTTGGTGGAAAGTGTAACTTGCAACACCTATTACGTGCAGCTGCCCCAGGTTCAAACGTTCACGCATTCGTGGAAAACCATCGCTGCCATTGCCAACAAGCTTCCAAACCTTGAGCAGTATTCGTTGCACTTTCGCGATCATTCTCTCCCAGTCTCGTCCATACACGTGAAGAGGTTGAAAGGCTGCCTGTCAGAGGACGTCTCGGATTACTTTTTCAACTTATTGGAGTGTGTTGACAATGGGGAAGCAGCCGAGGCAGTCCAAATTCCCATATTTAACATGAGGATTATGGATGGATTTCTTTTTGTTCCCACGGACCGATATCTTGGCATCGAGCTGCCTTTGTCGCCGAAGTTGAACATCGAGACATTGCGCATCATGGACAGCTGGACATCAAAAACAACGCTGGACGCCATTCTATCCAGGTGTATGGGTTTAAGAGCATTCTCATGTAGAGCAAATCTATCAGAGTTTGAATCGATTCTCAAGTCTAAGTGTATGAAATTTTTCTATTCCTTTTTATTCAAGATAAGGAGGCTAACTATCCACAGTTGACCTAGTGAATCCCCAGTTCGATCATTCACAAGCGGTTCAATCTCTTGCAATTTTCAAGGATAGCTTGGAGACGTTACACATAGATCTGCGCGCTAGGATCTTCTCTCCGTTTTCTTTTCAACCCGCATCGAGTCTTGCTGGCTTTACCGCACTACAGTCACTCTCGATAGACTCCATGTTTGTGTGCAGCACGCGCACCGATCCAAGTGCCGGTCCGGCGCGCCTGATTGAAATGCTGCCTCCGAATCTCGTCTCTCTGGAATTGGTGGGGTGCGCCGGGAACGCGCTTCCCTCATTTGCAGGCATGTTTCTTGCTTTGTTAAAAAGCATCCGGGAGGGCCGGTTCCAAGACCTGAGGCGCATAAAGTTCCAACCTGGAAGCGTCCCTAAAATTGTCGCAGAGACGTACTTTGATGATCTTGCCCTGGCGGAAAAGTACGCCGAGCTTGGGGTTGCGTTCACTTATCAACCTCCGATCTTTGAATATTCGTCATTGACTTCAGCCATCGACCGGCTCTGGGAGCGTGGAAGAACCATGGATCACTCTTTCCTTGAAATCTCTGGCATGTCCAATTGCGGACCATTTGACGGGGCGTTGCCTATGCCCCTTCCAGACGATGACGTGGATGATGACTTGTGAAGCACAGTTCAAGTCCCTTGCGGCAAAAGTGTCCTTCGCCGTCAATTCAATGAATCATATCAGCATATTCCTTCCACGTCCAAAAGTTCAAACCGGGAGAGGGAGGGTATCCATGTCAAGATCCAGTGAGACTTGGGGCAGGCGGACCGCAACGATGAGGAGGCAAGTAGTTTGAATTTTAAGGTGGTGAGCTTCCGATGGTGGCTAGTGTAAAAGGGTATAGTAGGTGGTATGCAATAGTTGTTATATTAGTTGAGTTGTTCACATCCAACAGAGGTTGAATTGTCAAAGATACATATATGACTGGACATGCGCTCTACTTTAATTTTGAAGGTGTTCACGAGACGATTAAGTGCAAGAGGCAGATTCGCAGCGGTATCTGGCCGTACTGAAACGGCTGCACGTGGCGCAACGGAGATCCAAGAGAAAAACAGCACAACGGCGGGGGGCGAGGCGGTACGCTGGCTGGGAGGCTGCCAAAAACGGCGCCGGATGAGCCAGCTTGCAGTATACAGCATTCGTGTCAGTTGGCGAAAATGGCATGTTTTGTCTCCGGATTTTTATACCTAAACGCGAGCCCCAGTCCGTATGCCATCAACTTCCCGAGTCGCTCCATAATCGTCACAATGTCGCGGAGTGGGAGACGCGATGCAAGATCAATCTCCATAGACCCAACGACAGCTTGTTCATGCCGCGTATTTGGCTCGGCGCCAAGAAAGTTGGGGTTGCCGAGTCCAACGTTGCGATAGTGGTCCTGATGATCAGCTTATAAGTTGTGACACCTTTTACGATCTGGATGGCTGTTGCCCACGACTTTAGGAATTGCTTGACCCTAAAATCAGGTCCTACGAGGTAGCTACGCGCGAGATTTACACCGCTACCGTAGAGTCCAATGGCTCATAGATCAAAGTTGGTGCATTTCTTCATCCTTCTCCAGCCTGTGCTAATGACATTAAACCGAGCGTGGCACTTAACGAAAGTGACTCATTTATTAGCTGGCTCATCACATTCAAAGGCGGCAACATTTACTACAGCAACACAGGTCACAACGACCAACTAGCCATGGGACACCCTCATGTGCGGAATTCGAGATACTGGTCCCAGTGCAGGAAGCTAGGAAGTAACACTCTTGCTTATTGATTTGTTGCACAAAAATTTCAATATCTCTTGACTCAGGTCCCTCTCTTCGAACAAGGGCCCAGACAAGATTGAGCATTCTCAGGTCCAAAAGATGGAGCCCATGTCAAAAAGGTTAGCCCCTCTATCTCACCTAGCGAGACCAATTGTCTAATATAGGCACGCAAACCCGGTTCTATTCATTCCTTGTGGAGCGGCGAATCCTATTAATTCCGTGTAATTGCCATCATACAGTTGCAAAGAAGCGCTCCGGAGTAGACATCGATATTAAAACAGGGGTTCTTTTTCCCGGTCAATTGGCCTGCAAACGACTACATGTCCCGTGAACAGAAAAAAAAAAAAAGCGCATACCAGCTGTGGATCCTTTTTCTTTTCTTTCTTAGTCTCATGCCATGTAGTATATGGGGCTAGAGAGATCGTTCTGAAAATCGCGGCTCATGGTAGATACTGCAGAATGTTATGCGAAAGGTTACAACGTGCCAAGGTAACATTGCATGTTTGCTAGATCTCGGCCGGGTGGGCGGACGAGATCCATCGATATGGGGGCCAAGACAGTGGCTGCCAATCCCATGGCCCTACCCGTGCCTTGGCCTGGCCAGTGCAGTGAAAGCGGGCATCAAGGCACTTGGCAGGGTCTTTATTTAAGCGAGGGCGGGCGGGCGGCACTGCGCACCAGACGCACGTCAGCCCGGCAAGACATGATGCGCAGCTTAAACCCCCCAGCACAAAAGTGGATGACTTGCTTGCGCGTCCTGCATGATATGATTCTATATTCAGGACGGAATTTCTAGTAGAGAGAGACAGAGAGACCTGAGGCACAGTAACGACTATACTAATCCTAGGCCATTGCTAGTAGCGGAGGATTTACCCTTCGGCAGCTAGCGTGTCCTGAAAAAGATGCTAAGCTGGACTCTTGAGAGGTCATCGCGGCGAGCCTCGCCACTTGTTGGTCACTCGAGGTGCAAATTTTCACGTGAAGCGTTGGTTCTAGGTGTTCAGGTTGATGAGCTAATGTAGTCAAGGATGGGGAAAAAAAGAGATTTCCCATCAGCTTTGCCTATTCTCACTACCAGAACCCTTGCTGCCATGATCTGATTCTGATCTGATAGCCTAATAGGTATATTAATTACCCGACAGGGCAGGGAGCGGCAGGACCCGCCCAAACCTCCGCCATTGCAGAAATATACCAATTGCAACGCACGACATTGACATGGTACCTGACTAAACAAAGTTGGCGTGCCTAATGTACCCTTATTCGGAATCTAATCTCGTGGTTTGGTCCCGCCGCTAGTCAAAGTTGTTGGCAGTTAGCTTAAATGTATGCATGCCCTGAATGGACGAACCTCGGGATGGCGACGCCCACAATCCGCCCGTTCCCGCCCGCCGCCGGTCGTCGTCTACTGAGGAGGGAACCAAGCTCAGACCCTCGCGTCGCTACTATCGGCTTTGGGCCGAATCACAAGACTCGAACTTCCGGGCGCGTTATGGTCGGACTTTCCAAGTAGAGCTACGGTCCACGAGACTACACTACGTAGAGCAAAGGGTTCAACTGATCCACTAAACATACGCCGCCGGGCCGAATCAGCCAAGCGAACATCTGTATAGGTGGGCACATACCTTGCTCATACCATTGGCCTGCCCTGATACTGAACAGAGACTGCCCATGAATAGCACTTGAGCAGTCAGAATGGCCAAGCAATGTGGAGGGAGTGTAACAAAAAAGCTTCAGATGTCACAAGAAACTCATGACTACCTGTCCATAGATGGCCTCGGAAGGATGCAATGTAGAGTTCAAAGATTCTTAATTCGGCGAATATGCAGGCTTTACTTATTCCCATATCCTTTTCCGACTTTATATTATGCATATGCACTATCCATTGACCTGCAATGAGAGAGCTTGGCGGGCTTCATTTTGTCTCTCTTCTAGGACCGGGATATACATAAACAATACACAAGTTCTTTAGTCCTGTTGCAGCAGAGCTCTTGCCTCGGAAGCAAATGTCTCAGGCTCGTCCCCATATCTCCTTTGCCATTCCAGTGAAAAGTCAAGCGGAGTCTTGCCCTCTTCGTTGACCTGCTGCCTGTCTGCGCCGGCAGTCAGAAGAAATGGAAGTGCCTGCTTGATATGCCACCAGTGACGTCCTTTGGCCGCTTCGTGCAAGGCCGTGTTTTTCCCTGCAACCTTGCGAATTAACTCTTCCGAATACATTCTTGAAATGTCTGCCTGCCACTCGCATTGAGCAGTCCTGCTCTGGGCGTTGATTTCGGCGTGATTCTGTTCTACCAATACGCCGACAACATCCATGTTGGGCAGCTCTCTCTGACAGGCTACTACTAGAGGCGGATCCCACATATCCCGATCGTATATGGACTCCAAAGACTTGCCTTGGAAAAGGTCCAGCTCAGTGAGCATGATTTTCACTTGAAGATTATTAGCTGGTGTGCTTCCCCATTGTGGTTTGTGTGGACCTACAGAGCCTCCCAAAGCCATATCGGACGAAAAGCAGAAGAATCTGCCTCGCGTCATGGGGTGTAATAGAGGAAGTGCGCAACAACTGCTCAATGGCACGATATTCTCGCTGCCGCAAGAGGTACCGGACCGAACTGTGGTGGGAACGAAGGCTGCGGTTGCTTGCGCAATATGATAATACTTGAGAATCGTGCTCAAGCAAAGCGTCGTGATCACCCTTCTCTACCAGCCCAAGGTTCCAGTCTAATTTCTTGGACTGGAAGCAGCGCATGCTGTTATAGCTGCCATAGGCCTTGCATCGGTCAATGCAAGCAATGATATGACTGTCCAAGGTTGCAACATCTGTACCTCGTTTCGAGTGCTCCCGAAACAGCATTTCAAGAATCTCTTCCAAGCGGGTACTGTCTTGCTCAGATTCCATATTTCTAATTCGCCAAGACTCATAGTCTTTCGGCCAGCCTTGAGCTGCGTCGCGGTCCTCGAACGCAACGGCCATGTAGTCACGAAGCCCCGGCATCAAGATGCGGTAGATAGGCGTCCAAGGCCGTGAAGTATCATGTAACATGACACCTCCTTCAGCTACCCTGTTCCATCCCTGCCTGTTCACTTGGGAAATGAGCAGGTCCATTACAAACAAATCGGGCTTCAGAGACTTTTCCCACAGTGCCTGCTCCTGCTCATACTCAGCACAGGCATGGAAAGGCGAGAGGCCGTCCTGGTCAAGGAGATCAACATTCGAACCGGCATCGAGAAGTAGTTGAACAGACTCAGGGCGGCCCGAGCGGCACGCGTGAAATAGCGGGGAGCGTCCTGTCTGATCGGGCGCGTCCAGCGACTGCTGCAAGCGGCCTGGGACTTTGCCGAGCTCGTCAATCAACAATCCCACAATGTTGGCCTCGCGCGCGCGGGCGGCCAAGTGCAGCGCGGTCAACCCTTCAGATGTCACAGATGTGGGATCCGCGCCGGCGGTAAGCAACCGCTTCACCATCCATTCCGACATCATGGAGGCTAGATGCAAGGGACGGATGCCATTGGCATCCGCCGCATCAATGTCGTTTGTCTTTGCAATCAAGTAATTTGCAAGAAACTCTAGACCATAGTGGCGTCCATCTTGGAGATCATACCAAGCGGTAGCGCAAAGGGAATGCAACGGGAGCCGACCGCGCCGATTTGGCAGATTGGCATCCAAGTTTTCATACGTGTCATCCTCTGCATCGTCGTCTAGCCAGTGAAGTTCTTGGTTCGAATCTTCCATCTGAGCGACTGCGCCAGCCGCGACGTGCCTGTCGTTGTCGGCCATGATGTCGAGTGGTGATTCGTATTGCTGAGTAATGGATTTTTCCTGGCGTGAAGTGAGAGTTTCCGTGTCTGCTCGTGTGCGTACCTGAAGGCAGGAACATGTAGGTAGTAGAGACGGAATTTGCGAACGGCCGAGGACAGGATGCATGTGCTCTCTGGGTTGAGCGGCTAGCATGACCCGCACTGGATGCCTCAATTTGACAGCCGCTCGCAGCAGCATGGATTCATCACAGTCTGTGCCCGTCTCGTCTGTCTACCGCAGCCCATCGATCCACTTCCCAAAAAGCTTTGATTTCCGCGACTATTCAGGACTGGATTGTCCAGCGAGGAGATCCAGGTATGACATACCCACTAGGGATTTATTTGTGCCCTTTGTGGTTCTCTTTTCTTAGATGGACCCTTGTTTGTGGGAAGTCTAGTCACCTGGCAGGCAAATGTGTACCTGTTTGATTATACATGTACCAACCCGATCCTACATGCGCCTAAAAAAGCGTGAAATGTGGGTATTTGCAAGTGGACCTTTCCCACTACTACTACCTTAACTAAGTGCTGTGCCGCACGCCGAGCCGGGTCCTTGCAGGGCGCCAGGGGTCACCTTTTTTTTTTCTTCCTCCCTTAGGTTCTTCCTCCCTCCCGACGACTGCAAACCCTGCCAATCTTCAGGTGCTTGTGGGGTCTTTGAGAAATATAAGCCTTGCCGCCGAGGTGATTGGCACCGGGAATGGATGGGACTTGCGTGATATGGACGACGATTCCCGAAAGGAGCAACCAACCACAAGACTTGCGAGTTCAGAAAACCACACGGGGCAACACCACTGTTCTATCTGCTGTGTTGCAAGAGACTGATGACGGAAACATGGTATGGCAGTCTACTCGAACTCTAGACATGTATTGACTAGTCCCAAAATGCGTCTCCCAATTACTGATGTCTAAGAAAAGTACCACTAGCATACATGAACGATCATGGTAATCTACCTCAGCATCTAACATCCCCTGGTCCAAACCCTTGTGCCTACGTAGGTAGGTACATAAGCACCCGCCCGACATTCCCACTCTGCTTCTCTGAAATGTAGTATGAAGTCCTCCATCACTACCGAAGTACGCATGTCACGCTAGACAACATCTCCGAAGAGGACTTGATCATGCCCATGTGTTTGCTTGCCTGCAAATCTGTGTCCGCCCAGTCATCAGACGCTTGTACGGCTTGCGTGACTGTGACCGTTCTCTCCTCATTCGTCGCGGCTGCAGCTGCTTTCTCCGCGTCGTACTTCCTGTAAGTTCCATCCAGACCGTCAATGGTGAATTCTTTGGATACTTGTTCCTCCGTCAGTCCCCATTCCTCGGCCATGGCTTTATTGCGGTAAGAGTCGTTGTCTGCAATGCGAAGTTGCCAACTCGCGTTTGAAGCAGACTTGAACTTGTCCACCACCTGCTGCTGGCTCGGGGTGAGCACACCAAAGTTGTTGAGCTTTTGTACAACTTTCCCTAGTCCCTCCAGCACTTCGTTGTATTTAGTGCTTCCCGGTAAAACCTTTCCGCAATCCACCATCTTGAAGGCTGTCCTTATCGATGTCGTGGTCTTTCCCCTGTATGTCTTCGTGAATTTCAGCATGCCAGCTCCCACGTCATTGGAAAGCTCATCCAGCGATGTAGACAGGACCTGCGCGGCAGTGAGATCCTTGGGCGCAGACACCCATTCTCTGGTTGCCGAGCCTTGAGCCATATACATCATGAGCTCTTTGAACGAGCATCTGCCGGCTACGCCTACGCAGTCAGGAGCGATAGTATAGGTATCCGCAGCGCCATTGGACACGAGCTCTTCATCACTCAAGTAGGCAAGGTACAGATCGACGCTGAGATGAGTTGTATTAGCACACGAGAGCCCCGTCAAGGTAAAGAAGCAAGAAAGATTTCAAATACGTTTCGATTGTGTGAATCTTGGTTGAATCTGCCGCAGCGCTGGAGATCTGGTATCCAAGCAGGTTGACAAGCGTGAGGCCGAAGCCATAACTGAAGAAACCGAATGCCCTCATGGTAACCAAGGGGAAACGACCGCAGGTGTCGATCAGGTGCAACAGGGAATATTTGCAAACAAACAGCAGAAAATATCTGAAGTAAGATGTGAAAGCGTAGATAGAGAAATTTTGAATTTAAGAATGACCAGAGAGAGACCAGGTTATAGTAATGAGTGAAAACTCAAAGTTCTCTCCGGCTCCGATGCGGGTCGTAATAATAAACACAAGGGTCAAGGATTCATCTAGACATAACGGAGGCCTAGGGCCAGATCCTTACAAACAGTTGTGGTGGATTATACCAGTACATGGCCAGACTAAAGTTGCCCAGATCAAACCTGGAAAAATCAATAGTCTGTATGCAGTGTAAAATTTAATCCACAGCTCTCGCAAAACATAGACCTCGGTTTGCCAGGCTGGGAGTCGATTTCTCATGCCAGAGTTTGTGTATGATCTGATACCGACTGAGTGGGCCCGTCTAAAGTAGGAATTATGATCCTGTCGCACCACTTTTACAAATAGTTTAGCACATATCCGATGCCCTGAATTTGGGGGCCAATTCTATAGTGTTGTCTATCCCTTGTCACTTTCGGACCGAAGCCATACAGGAGCCCAGAACCATCTCCAACATCCATGTGGCCTGGCCGGCCGGCTCCTATGATCGGATGACTGAGAGGGACCTAGCATGGGAAATTGTCATGTAGGTAGAGGACCACAACATAACGCGGAACGATGGAATGTACGAAACTGAATATAATACCTGTGAAGACTCTACATTTCTTGTCATTCCGTCCAACTCAGTCATTCACTCACTGCCCATTCTTGGCTACCAAGGTCAGCAGACACACCTTGTGCCTTTCATTTCACCATGTCTCCCACGGGCGCCGGTCTTTGCACCGGCATGAAACCTGTACTTCGCAACTTATTCCTCACCTTGCTCGCGGGTTCTGCCTTGGCGGGTGATGTCCCCAAGAGCTACTCTACCCGGGATCCATGCCCTGTCACCTGTGATACAGCCGCAGGAGGTGCATGGTCAGTCTACACCAATGTCAAGCGCGTCGAAGCTTGCGACAAGCACATGCTGCTCGACTTTGCTCTACACAATCCCCTTGACGATCCTTCCACGACTGTCAAGATCCGAGCCTGCACTCTCCCTGATGAGGTCCCCAGCGTCTCTCGCCGCCTGGTTGACCGCGACACTGATGCCGACTCGGATCTATGTGTCGCAGGCGCCAGTAGCATCGATGTCTCCTTGGATGTAGCTTCGTCTGGCAATGGTTCTTATTTTACATACGCCACGGCGAATGCTCTTGCACAGGTGTCCAGCTACTTGAGCGCCAGCTGTGATCTCTCTCAGGTCTTTTCGTACTCTACGGGCTCAATCGTTGGAGTGTTTGTGGGTGCCGCCATTGACAACGGAGGGTCGACCACTGCCGTTCTGGCCGAGCTCATTGACATGGTCAACAACACGGACACGGTAACCCCCGAGATCATGTTTGCGCAGCGATGTGTATCCGAGGGAAGCTCAAAGCACACATTCGGCGTTGCCATCAACAACGCTGCCGACCTGAGCTGGGTGCAGTCCTCGGTGCAGTCCTGGAGCAATGGCCTCTGCCTCAATGCCTCGTCCTTGACGTCGGCAGAGACCAGCCAAATCGCCAACACGACCATCTACGAGTACACGCACCCTGCCGTGACTCTGTCCAACATTACAGTCATCCATCCCAACTCTACTGCCACGACTAGTGGAACCATCACTGCGTCTCTGACGTCTTCTGCAACGGGATCATCGGGCACAGCCGATCTCGGAACCTCGACTTCCACTGGACTGAGTTCCGACGCAGAAACATCGTCAGGAACGCTCCTATCTACTGCGTCGACATCCGAGTCTACAGGCACCAGCACCGCTGCAGCTGTCACGCCACCGGGTCCAACACAAACTGGCATCGTCAGCACATGTAATGCATATGCCATCCCGACGTCCGGCCAGGGCTGTTGGGATTTTGCCAACGATAATGGTATAACGACCGATGAGTTGTGTAAGTCTCGCCCCTACTGGTAACACCATGCTGTTTTCATCGAAATGATTGCTGACCTGGGCCGCCTCTATTTAGACGAGTGGAATCCTGCCATTGGAGATTGCGAAAAGTGAGTCAATAGGAGTGAATTTGCAATAGTGGACTTCTGCTAATCAAATTACAGCTTCTGGGCCGATGAGGCTTACTGTGTGGGCGTTTCGAGCTCGGAAAAGCGCGACCATGTGATCACGGCGCGAAACCCCCTGCGCTATCAATGGAAGCGCGATGAATGTGACACGACTCAGATCTATTCTGGCGACACCTGCACTTCGTTGACCGCAGAGTGCGGAGTTTCTTTGGACGACTTTGAATCCTACAACGATGGTCTCTGCGATGACCCATTGTCGCCGGGCCAACATGTCTGCTGCTCTGAGGGCGACCTGCCCGACTATACGCCCCAAATGTACGACAATGGTACCTGCTACACCGTATGTAACGATTGCAAACCTTTTCAATACTGTATGGACTGGTTTTACTGATACTTTGCTTCTTAGTATGTGGTAAACACTGGAGACACTTGCTCTGACATTGGCGCGGCAGTGGGCCTGACCATCACCGAGATCGAGGAGTTCAACAACGGCACTACTTGGGGATGGAACGGATGCGGTGACTTGCTTGCCGATGCCAAGATTTGTCTCAGCGAAGGAGACCCTCCGCTGCCCAATGCCGTTGCCAACGCCGAGTGTGGCCCTACTGTGCCCGGAACTGAGATGCCTACCGACGGAACGGCCCTGGCCGATCTCAACCCCTGCCCGCTCAATGCCTGCTGCGATATCTGGGGTCAGTGCGGAATCACTCCACAGTACTGTACAAACACTACCGGTCCGTCTGGTAACCCGGGAACGGCTCCTTCGGACGAGAACGGTTGTATTTCCAACTGTGGAACGGACATTGTGAACAACTCCCACAACTTTACCGACAAGATCTACGTTGGTTACTACGAGACATGGAACTGGGACCGTGAATGTCTCAACATGCGGGCTGCTTCCATCGACACTACCCAGTACACGCACATTCACTGGGCATTTGCCACCATCTCGGATGATTTTGAAGTCGTCATCAACGATACATATAACCAGTGGGAGGATTTCAAGGCCTTGCCGGTAAAGCGAATTGTGTCGATTGGAGGCTGGGGTTATTCCACCGATGCATCCACATATGACAAGATGCGCACGGCAATCAGCCCTGATAACCGCAAGACTTTTGCAAAGAACATCATAACCTTCCTTGAGGATGAAGACATTGACGGTGTAGACTTTGATTGGGAATATCCTGGTGTACGTCCCCCATTCACCCATTCTTGCAAATAATCGCTCACAAATGTACAGGCTACTGACATTCCGGGCATCCCGGCTGGTGAGGACACTGACGGCTATTACTATTTCCAGTTCATCAGTATAGTTCGTGGATATTTGGGTCTTGACACTGATAAGACAATTTCCATGGCTGCACCCGCGTCCTACTGGTACTTGAAGAACTTTGAGATTTACAAGTCGGCCCTGGAATGCGACTATGTGGTTTACATGACCTATGATCTTCACGGTAAGACACCACTTTGCATAACCGCCGTTGGTATCCCATGGGCTAGAATCACGGTCCGCTAATACAGTATTGCGACAGGTCAATGGGACTATCTCAACTCGTGGAGTCAAGACGGTTGTGAAACCGGTAACTGTCTGCGCAGTCATGTCAACCTCACCGAGACTTACTATGCCCTATCCATGATAACCAAGGCTGGTGTTCCGTCTTATCTGATTACCGTTGGTGTTTCCAGCTACGGAAGATCGTTCAAAATGGCTGAAGCTGGTTGCACCGGACCAGAGTGTTTCTACCTGGCCAACTCGGATAATAGCTCCATGGCGGCCGAGGGTATGTGTACTGTGACTGCTGGTTACATTGCCAACGCCGAGATCAAGAACATCATCTACTCCAACTCGACCAATGTGGATTCTTGGTACGATGAAGAAACAGATACCGACTACTTGGTCTATAATGACACGGAATGGGTCGCCTACATGAGCCAAGACGTCAAAACCAGCCGGACGCAACTATGGAACAGTTACAACTTCAGAGGTACGGTCGACTGGGCTGTGGACTTGATGGAGTTTACCAGCGACGACGGCGATCCAGATGGTACTTGCGAAAGTGGCGAGTATGACGACGACGACGAATGCGTGGTATACGACGAATATGCAAACGTCGATGAATGGACGCCGTGCACAGACGGGCCCTTTGACTTTGATGACCTGGACGACGACACTATTAATAGCTGGCCGTCCTGGTGTGTGGCGCAGTACACGATCGAGTCGCTCAAGAACCTGTTCAACGACAAGCTGTCCGATTTCACCGACATGGTTAACGGCGACTATGACGACAAGTTCGACACGTACGCAGAGGCTGTGGCCGACAGTGCATCGTCGCAGGTCCACGACTTCATGATGGACAATGGAAATGACTACTTCACCTGCAACATCATGGAGATGAGCACATGCTGCTCCTTCTGCGACGACTGCAACTACTGCTTTGGCAACGAGAACTGCTACAACGTGGTCAGCATCCTCCAAGGACTCCACACCATCGAGCAGAAGACTCTCATCGTCCATTGGGAGAACAAGAGCGAGCCCTGCCCACCGGATCTATCGGAGCGCGGTTACGGAACCCACCAGAGCATCTGGTGGCACCTGACGGAGGACAAATCTGCCGCCTTTTACGAGGACCTGCTTAATGCCACCGGCATTCCCCAGGCCAAAATTGGCATGGGCCGCTACACTGATGTCGACTCGTGTGAGGGCACGTCGCACAAGGAGGGCGACGGCGCCGAGTGCTGGAACCAGGGCTACGAGTTCAACGTGCCCGTGCCACAGGGCTATACCGAGGACGACGTGACCAACCCCAAGGACACGGTTCAGTCTGGTCTGGATGCCGCGAGCGACCTGCCCGATCAGATTGACAGCATCCTCACCCAGCTTAAGGTGCTCACCTACCTGGGCGATCCGTACGAGCTCATTGACGCCATCAGTCTGCCCATTCTCATGATTGCCTCGGGCGTCGAGTCCATGCAGGAGGTGATCAAGACGGCCGACAAGATCGAGGAGGCCGAGCGCAAGGCCATCATCCTGGCCTTTATCAGCGCCCTGCTGCTCTTCATCCCCATTGTGGGCGAGGTGGCCAGCGCCGTGGCCGGCGCCGCCGACGTTGCCGCCGTCATTGCCATCCTGGGCACCGTCGGCAACGCCGCCTTTGACATTTACACCATTGTCGACGACAAGGACAATGCCCCCCTCGCCATTGTGGATTTGATCCTGGCACCGCTCGCGCTCGCCGACGTGGCCATTGTTGCCAAGGCGGCCACCATCCGCCGCGGCATGGACGTCGCTGATATTGCCAAGCTGGGCGAACGTGTCGAATCAAGAATGAGCAAGCTGCAGAGCGTGACGGGTGTATGTCATGCATAGAGGAGCTCCAATAAAAGGGGCTCTGTAACAAAGTAAAATGGTGTACCTCCTAGGTTCAGGCCACTGGTTTGTGCTAATGTTTGATCAAAGACGGCACTAGTTATAGAGATGACCATCATTTGAGAGTTCACTGATTAACAACAAGTGGGACTCGGAATCAGATCAAAATGCATTATGGAGGCGCTTCTATTTTTGTTTTAATTACTATATAGTTTGGAATATGAGCATTGCTTTTAATATGTATTGATTTCGTCCTTGATTATTATGTAAGCCTGTCTTTAGTCCACTAGACGATCAAAAACAAGCAAAAAGTTGATCAAACAGAATCCGAGAAAGATGGCCCCCTGCAGCCACTAGCCTACATTAGCCATGTTCGCATATGTTTAAGAGGCTTCTGTACAAGAGATATTGGCCGCTATAATGAACCATTCATGAAAGGCACTTGATTTTCTTCCACACTTGGGATGTTCAGTTCAATTAAGTAACGAGAATGTCACTTCTACATTAGGTGGAGAAGTGGGGAGCCAACCCCGTACACATTCACATCTCCAACGTCCGGAACATGCGGTAGCGTCCGTAGCGTCCCACTACTCCATACAAGGGGATGTGGGACAGGATGACAATTGAACACATTACAGTCTATATATTATGTTTGACATACGTTGTTTTGATGCAGTAATGGTGTCATAAGTAAGTTCTGTCATAGTCTGTATTACGCACGCAAAGCTTTCACTTTTCGTCACCCCTGATTCTACATGCAAATCATGTGGACCGGCAAATAGCATTTCTCCATATCCGCCCCCTAGTTGTTCAGTATATATCAGCTCAACCTTGTTCAATTTGAGCAGCAATTATTAAATCATCGATCCCATACTTCTTACACAAGCTGCAATCTTGAAAATCAGTCCCAAAGTCCCAGCATGTCTCCTTCCAATGGAGTTGTAGTAAAACCACGTGTGCCGGAAACAGATCCTCGAAAGGTATTCCACTACACCGATCTTCAAAGATCAAAACCGACCAGGGAGAATGATCCGTACGACTATCAACCTGGCTGGGGCAACAGACACCAGTCCGAGGTGATCCCCGGCACACTGCCAGTAGCACAGAATAATCCACAGGATCGCGGCTTTGGCCTCTACACCGAAGGCATCACATCGTCTAGTTTCGTGGCGCCACGCTCGGTCAACTCTAGTACATACATGTACAGAGCTCGGCCATCAGCCGCTCATAGTAAGTTGTTCTTGTCCTAGATTTTCTCCGCTTCAAATGACTAACGTTGCAATGCAAAGACGGTTACGAGAAACTCGACACCAAATCTCACATTGAAAACTGTTTTCTTTCCCTCAATCCAGCTGTAGAGCCGTTGCCGCAGCAAACAGAATGGTCCCCTTTTCCACTTCCCTCCGAAGACGAAACCATTGACTTTACCAATGGGCTGCACACGCTATGTGGCAGCGGAGATCCCAACTTGAAGCAGGGCATCGCCCTGTACGTCTACATGATCAACGCGTCCATGGACGGCAAGGCGTACTGCAACACGGACGGCGACTTTCTGGTGACGCCCCAGCTCGGCAATATCGATGTACAGACGGAAATGGGCAATCTCTTCCTGCAGCCGGGCGAGATATGCGTCATCCAGCGCGGCGTTCGCTTCAGGGTCGCCCTCGGCCCCGGCGTCACGGCCGCCCGCGGTCATATTGCCGAGGTCTGGGGCTCCGTCTGGGAGCTGCCCGACCTCGGACCCCTGGGGGGTTACGGGCTGGCCAACCCGCGCGACTTCTTGTACCCGACGGCACACATTGATGAGGACCTCCACCGGTCGTTTAGCATTGTTGTCAAGAATACTGGCAAGCACTACGCCATTGAACAAGACCATAGCCCATTTGATGTTGTAGCTTGGCATGGGAACTGCGTTCCATACAAAGTAGGTCTAGATTCCCCCACAATTTTGGGTGTCATAATACATGATTCCAACATACTAACCACGTCGCCACCTCAAAGTACGACTTGACCAAATTTGTAGCGCAGAACTCTGCCACAGTCGACCATACAGACCCAAGCGTCAACACCGTGCTGACGGCCAAGTCTGTTGATCCACACGTACCTCTAGCCGATTACTTGTGGTTCGGTCCGCGATGGGATGTGGCAAGCAACTCATTCCGCCTCCCCTACTTCCATCGAAATAGTGCATCTGAATTGTTGGCATGCATCTATGGTAATGGACTGGGTCGATCCGATGACTTTCTGCCGGGTGGCTGCAGCTACGAAGGTGGCCACACGCCGCACGGGGGCTTTAGCGACGAGTATGTGACCGAGGTAAAGCTTCAAGTCAATGAACCTCGCAGAATACTAGAAAGTGAGTTGCTGAATTCTGAGAGCCCCCATTGGAGTATACATACATCCTCCCTCGCCCCTCCCCTTTCCACCTCTTCTACCCTTTCCCATATCTCACGTTCCCTACTTATCATGATTGCAGATCAAATGACTATAATGGTCGAGTCGTCTCGAACATTTCTCTTTACAGAGTACGCGCGCAAGCTTTGCGGCGTTATGCAATCACAAGCCACAGATCCCAAGGTCTGGAGCAAGCTCCCGGTAAGATTTCTCGTATTGTTCAAGCTGTCCTTTCTTGTGTAACCAACTAGTGCTGACTCGAACTTCACTTCTCAAGGACCGCTTCTCGACAAATCCAGTCGTGAAGCAACTGCTTGCTCGTGTAGCTGAGGACAAGGCCAAGAGCAGAGCGGCCGCCGATTATTACCATTCTGTTGATCTTAGTGCACAAAGCACAGCAATTCACGCGGCCAAATGAGAATAGGTGGTTGTTGGCATGGCTCTTGTCAGAAACGTAGGTTCAAATAATCCGGTTCCAGAACAGGAATTATGTAGGAAACACCGGATAATTAATGGCCGAGTGTATCATTGGGTATGGACAATGGAACGAATCTCTTAACGAACCTCGCACATGAACCACATGTTAATCACATGTCCGTATGGAATTAATCGCTCGCCATTGTGACAGCTATTCAGGCCAAAACTTGTGTTGAGTGTATGCTACTCCACTCCAGAGTCCACAAGGCTAGGGAAAGGTTACCTGTCATCAATATCAAGCAAAGTGTCGCTCATGATTTTGAGTATGTAACAATAACGCTTTGCCTTCCACTTGCCAATCCCCTCCAGCAAGCTCGCAAACTCGTGAAGCACCATTTTTGCAGATTGATATCCACCCGCACAGATGAAACCGGAGAAGCTCACTGGGCCACCGTTTCTAATGAATTGCCGCGCGGCTCTCGATGGTTCATCACCACCAACAGGAACGGGAAACTCGACAACCGCCGGTGACGAGGACGATGGCAGTAACGGCTCACCCAATCCTAGTCGGCCACCGCGCAAAGTTGACCAGTCGACATCGTTGAGAAATTCGTAGGGTTCAACTCTCTGGCTGCTATTGGTCTCAGGCGTAGCGCAGTCACTACCGTGTTGTGAGTCTGTTTCCGGCTGCATCATGAATACGTATAGGCCGAGGACCAGAGCTGCCGTAAATAGCGAGGCCTCAGAGTGAAACATGGTCCCATCCTTGATGCGCAGGCGACTCATGGCAGTATAGATGCCAGCAGCGTGAAGACAGGCACGCCGTGCCTCTGGTTTGTGACACCAGGCTGCGATTTCTTGCAGAGCGGTGCGCGCGCTCTCGGCACCACTGTGACCCGCTGCCAACTCAAAGATGGAGACTTGACAGAATAGATGAAGGTTGAGAAAGTGCCACAAAACAAGGCAATTCGGATTTTTAAGCTGCAGAAACGAAGTGTACTTTGTGTGGATCTCGTAAAGAATGTATCCCAGCTGTTTTCCCTGTTCCTCATACGCAACAATCCTCTGGGGCATGACTGAGGAATGGTTTTGTGGCTGCGCATATACTGGCATCGAGAGGCAGATTTCATTGATGCGGATCCAAACAGTAGAAAGGAGCCCGACAACACTGATTGGTGATGGATCATCCATGCCTGGTAGTTGTATCAACAGAGGATAATGTTGAATGAGTGCGCAGTCGTTGAAGATCTTAGTCTCCTCGTCAATGAGACGTCTCCATGTCCTGGCGGATGTACAGCGGAAGAGGCTGGTTGAGCCCGGCATTTCTAGTCCTACATAATTGGATGAGAGTTGTGGTCTTGAGCTCATGTTGTGTGACCACCATGCATCCATCACAGTCAGCACGGAAACCAAGCTGTCCGACATTATCGCTGTCAGTGACATGGCACTAAAAGGTTGAAAGATGCAGAAATGAAACACTACTCACCGTTTAACGCTTTCGACTCGAGCCCAGGCTTTCCATAGGCCATCGTCGCTTGGAACATCATCGGATCGTGATTGTGCGCGTCCCTGGATTTTCTCAAGAAGCCCCTGAGATAGTGATAAGCATCCAGTTTGTGGCGGTAGTAATAGACCAGCATTCTTGGCGCGCTGTTTCAAGAATTCTAGTCAGTCTTGCAGACGAGCCTTACGGAAGGAAAGAAAAAGTATTGTCCATATTCTTACCAACATGACTTGCATGTGTAGCATCTGAACCAGTGTTTCCTCACGTGATGCCTGCATTTGGAATCGCATTAGCAATTGAGTCAACGCATGTGATTGATGGAAGGAGAGGGAGAAGAAATTCTTCCGCATACATTCAAAGGGATCATCGACCAAGTAGCTAGGAGCAGCGTGGCTGAGATCAGCCTAGTGATAAGCTCCAGGGAATTTCCTGCTTGAGATTGGAAATGTGCCAATTGAGTGCAACATTGCTCTGTCGCCATCTGACTATTGTATTAGCTTTACACTAGCCACGTTCTTCTAGATTTGGGTTAATATTTTAATACCGGTAAGTAGGCAAGTGTATGCTCCTTGGCTGCCCGTGAATCGAGCGTCGCCAGCCCTAGCAAGCAGAGAGGAAAAATGATTGAGTTTGACGCAGTCTTGGCAGAGAATGTGGCTCGATGTATAAATACCAAGACAGACTGCGGCTGCCGAAATGCTGAATCTAATGCTATATTTAGTAGCCGCGTAGTCGGAAAATCCGAGTTCATCGGCCTGTTATCGAGCATGCCAGTCTGATTATCGATGCCAATTGCCATGGGCTCTTGCATTAAAAGCAGTCGTTTGTCTTCATCCAGACCCCACTTGGATTCGTCTTGATCCCCAATCGAAAGTGAGGGAGATGTTTTGGAGTTAGATGGATCCGTACAGATATTATCTCCAGCGAATTCAATTACTTCAGACCATAAACTGAATCGAGTCATATGTGCAGAGTTCTCAGCTGTCCTGATCGGCCAAAGCCGCGCCACCTGGCTGAAACGCTCTGCTGGAATATTGCCAGCACGATCGGATGACTGGGTACTCAGATGGGTCCTTGGGCTGTTATGACCAGAGGGCACATCGAAATTGAACAGCACGGAGTCGGATGACAAAAAGTCGAGGAAGCCCGTGGAGATCTGGTCGTCTGCAGTGTGAGGACTCCCTGCTGCCAATTAACATGGTTGTACCTCAAAAACTTGCCAGAGTTGTGGCTGAATACCTATCATGTCAAGCTGGTGCTGTACCGTATCTGAACCATACTCGCCGTATGACACGCCTCCTTGCGGCTCTATGTTGCTGATACCATTGGCCCCTCCGTACGACATGGCAGCGGTTGATGTGGAGTGCTCCCGGTGTCTTTGCTGTCGCTTCCCTATTTCTTGCCTGCGTGCTGAGGCTACGAGCTCTGGCTGTGAGCCCTCGTTGTCATGTAGAGCTCTTGACCATTGGGTGGCGCCATCGGTTTGGATAGGGGTTGCCAACATATCCATTTGTGAGCCACTGGGGCCACTCAACAAGGCAGGGCATACTATTTGGGAATCTCCAGAGTCAAGGGCGGCTTCTAGGATCCGAGGCTCGGAATTAGGTTGCTCTTCAAGACGTGATTCTCCGACGTTTGCGCTGACGCCGCCTTGAACCGTTGGCTGCTCAGGGGAAGCATTTGTTTCCTGCCGGCGGTGGAGCCGGAGATGGCGCAGCAGCACATCTCTTGAGCAGCCACATTAGTCCAGACTCTAGCCAAACATGACAGGATAGGATGGTGCTCACTTTCGCGAATACTGCCGGCCACATTTGGAACATGAAAATGGTCTTTCACCCGTGTCTGTTGAAAGTCATCGGTGAATGCGCGCAGATTGAGACTAGCCCTAGGTACTTACGGGAGCGTTGATGGCGGACAAGGTGTTCTGTCTTTTGAAACGTCCGACGGCAAAACGTGCAGGTTTGCATTCTTCGAACGGCGACGGGCGGATATCGGGTTGTAATTTGGGCCTGTGCCTCGCGACATCCTCATATACGTGACAGGACCCTAGCCGTTCGATTGGGTAGCGTTGGTGAAGCAGAGGAAGATGTGCATCGGATGCAGGTGATGAATTGATCAAGGTGAACGCGCCTGGGGTCGGTCACCTGGGCCCCGCTTACGGGGGAAGAATGCCAGTGCCGACCAGCCGCGGAATGGGCCGCCGTTCTAGCGCGTGGAGTAAGAGGGGAACAAAAACCAATGATGGTCCATTAAGATAATACTGGAAAATGCAGATGGGCATGCGAAATGCTCGTGGAATGCATCAAATTCGAGCGTGGCTACCAAGACCTTCTGGTCGGATAACTCGCTACATATGTCTGGGGATATGTGAACCTGCACCTGGGCTACGAGACATGAACAGCAAGCCGATCTTTTTGCTCGCTTAGATTTTTGAGCGACAAAATTTTCCGATCGAAGCATATGCATAGCATGCTACCTTGTTACTTGGATTAATAACGGCCGGATGTTATTGGTGCCTGCATACCTGCCATTCATCTATTTCTGCTCCGGGGATGCGGCAGGGTTGCTATGTATGCTATACCTTACCGCTCGACAACAGCTACCGAATACCGAAGGGCCCACATGGGATTAAAAAAAGATTCGGGGGACCTTCGGGTGGGACAGGTGGGACTTACGTGTGGGACAGCCCTGGAGCCGGGAGGTGGGACAAGGCCGGGCAAGCGACAAGCCAGAAGACACCTCAGTGGTGGTGGAAAGAAAGAGCTTCGAGACGAGAAACAGTGAAGCCTCTTCGTCGCCTATGAAGCTGTCAGCACGATACTATTTGCACATCGTGGCTTCGTCGTAGTCGGGATTCTGAGCGACACTTGATACTGAGTCTCGCACCGAAGGAAAAAAAAAAGAGGGGGTTCTGGGCAGACAGACTGAACAAATCTTTAGCGATGGACAAGCCTGCTACTTTGGAGCATAGCGCTTTGGGCGCCACTTTGCACGGCTTACAATTTGGTAATGTCTGGCAATTTCGTGGCCTGCAATACGCAGGTATTTCCGAAAGATTCGCACCACCAACGGCCCCAAGTACCTTGTCTGGTAACGTTGATTGCACGTCTTACGGGTACGCATGCGAACTCCCGAGACTTTGCCACCATCATAATGGGTATGACGATGTAAATGCTGAGGCTTGTTCAACAGTCCGAGATGCCCTCAAAATCACATAGATTTCCGCCACTTGCTTCGAATCCCGCCAGAAGAGACCATAGCTGAGCAAGTAGAAGACGAGTTTCTCTGCCTCAATCTTGATATTACCGCGCCCGCTTTTTCCAAGACTTCAACTAGCAGAAGTTGTCTACCAGTTCTTATATGGATCCATGGTATGTTAGTGACGAACCTTGATTACAGCCAAAAACTATGAGACTAATGCATATCTAATACAGGAGGTTCACAAACTGTGTCATTTGGCACAAGTTCATCCAGACTTTGTGGTAACTACTTTTTTCTTCAATTATGGTGACCTCTGTATTTCTTCAATGAAGTGTACCTAATAAGGATATTGTTCGGCTCAGATCCGACAAATCTCGTTGCAAGGTCAATCACGATTTCCAAACCCATGATAGTGGTCACGTTCAATTATCGACTGAATGCTTTCGCGTTCGGGGATGGAAAAGGTGAAGTGAATCTCGCTTTGAAGGATCAAAGAATGGCCATCGACTTTGTCTTGTCGCATATCGCTGATTTTGGTGGTGACCCTGTAAGTGGCTTTAAGTTCAAGGGTGTTTTTCTTCCCTCTTCTTTAATAATGATACTAATGTTTGATTTGCAGGGAAATGTTACTCTCGCAGGTGAGAGCGCTGGTGCTGTCTATTGTCATGCTCACATGGCCATAGGCTCCCCGGTACGACAATGCATTCTTCAATCTGGCTCTCTTTATCTTTCACCCCCTCAACCTCGAACGAATGGGAGTGTTGTTATTGGCAGGCTTGAAGGCGCCTTGTCTAATCTCGGGAAATGGACAATGCGCGATGCGCCGGTCCAGAAGTTGCTAGAAGCTCAAGCAGAACTTGGGCTCGTGTCCTTCTTCCTTCAAGCCGAAGAGCCGCTTGATGGATGGGAAACTAAACACGGGTCGGTAGAAAGGCTTCTTATTGGGGATACGGAGTATGAGGTGAGCGACGTTGAAGATCAAAAACATATCAATATGACTTCCAAGACTGACTCATATTCTTTTATACAGGCTGTTCTATGGCACAATGGGATGCAAGAGCTGTCCGCACCTCAAATTGCCGAGGCCTTCGAACTCGCAGGAAGTGCCAGCGCGGATCTGTCCAGGCTGTATGGAATCGTGAAGGATCGACCTTCTGCATGCAAATATGGTGCATTGGACTTTCTAAATGACGCAAGATTCGTATTACCAGTTGAGATGATGACGGAAACCTGGCAGGAGGCCAAATGTCCAGTGTTCCGCTTTCTGGTGGACCAGCCTAATCCTTGGCAGTCTTCGAGTCGAGCTCATCACGCCGTTGACCTTCTCTATGTGTTTGGTGCGTTTGACTTGTCCTTTAACCCTGCGGCACAGGCGGTGTCCATCGAGATGCAGAAGAAATGGATCGAGTTCATTCAGGGGCAAAACCCATGGCAGCCCGGCGGTTACTGGACGTTTGGACCTCATGGAGAAAGCCAAAGCATTGATGATAAGGGATTTGCAGCGAGGAGAAGGAATCGTCACCTGGATGCACTCAAGAGTCTCGGACCAGAAGTCATTGATCCAGTGTACAAAGCGCTGGCGGCTGGACGTTTAAGCCTTTTGAATTAAGGTAGATAGGATATGGGATGGCTGATCCGTCATTTCATAAACTGAA
>NW_006917093.1:1162716-1207385 GCF_000516985.1 Pestalotiopsis fici W106-1 | reverse complement strand
CGTTTATTATTGAGGCTACCTAGGTACATATCCTTGCTCTAACATTGCTCCGGTAACATGGTACATCGAGGTTTTGTTGCAGACATGGTACAAAGTAAAAAGCATACAGGATGATACTCACAGATAATCACGAGAAAAAGAAGCACTCCCTCTTCGACTTGACCGTAAGCAAGCCGGCATTCTCAAAGTGGAAAAGTTCGGGATGTGGGCACCTTGAACGGCCAAGGACAAAGCGGAAGGCGGGGTGCGAAATTATAATTGCTTCCCCGCATAATGCTTGTTTTCCTTTCTGTGGCCCGTATACAATGATTGTGGGACCACTCAGGCTGCCGGTCGGTCCATCTCCGTACTCCCAACCAGGAACAAAAAAGCAGCGTGCTTTTCAATGTTTGAAGCATTAACGGAGATTGATACTTCTTCTTCACGTTCTTCGTTTTGATATAAAATTGAAGAACAATTTTCCCCAGCCTCGTCCTGAGCACCCATGACATCAGCTTGTTGCAGCAACGAAATAAAAGGATATGTATTGCCGTGCGACATTTGCAGATCGATTATTTAATCCTTGGTAACGTCACACTGCAGACTTGAGGATACCATGTGCAGTCTAATCGTCTAAATTGATACGCGTCACAAACATTGGCAAACCTATAGCCAATGCAACCTATAGTTGACTCTTCCGCATCTAGGCAATAGAAAGATGATCTTCCGTGGTCGGCTACCGCCGGTTAGTATTTAAAGAGGTTAATTTCCCTCATCAGTTGCTTTATACGCACGCAGTATTTACAGCCCCCACAATTCAACGCAATGCAGATGATCTACTACTCTTTCTTGCTAGGGGCAATTGGTGCCTTGGGTGCTACACTAGCTGATTTTTGCACTCAAGATCATGTGCAAGAGTCGCTTCCTCAGGGTGTTTTGCCAGGCGTCACCTTTGATGCGGCTTCCATCACAGCCAACGCAGTCAGCAACCAAACTGTCACGGGTGGTTCCAACTTTCCTGGGGGCACCATAAGTTACTGCAATGTGACTTTTCAATACGCCCACGCCAATCTCGACGAGACAATCATTCTCATGTACTGGCTTCCAGACCCAGCCGAGTTCCAGGGTCGGTTTCTGGCTACTGGGGGAGGTGGACTGGCCATCAGTTCAGGCAGTTCCTACTTACCTGGGGGCATTCTGTATGGCGCAACCGCTGGCACCACGGACGGAGGATACGGGGGCTTCCAGTCTTCACTTGACAATGTTGTACTGGCTGGCAATGGCTCCCTGCAGTGGAACTATATAACTCTGCATGGTTATCAGGCAATCCACGAGATGACTGTCATTGGCAAGAGCTTCACAGGCAACTTTTATGATTACAACGACAAGATATACACTTATTACCAAGGCTGTTCTGAGGGTGGACGCGAAGGATGGAGCCAGGCTCAGAAATTTGGTGCTGAATACGACGGCATCATTGCAGGTGCACCTGCTTTTCATTATGCCCAGCTGCAGACCACACATATTTTCCCCTCTGTTGCCGAACAAACATTGGACTACTATCCTCCACCTTGCGAATTAAGTACCATCACCAGCGGGATTGTCACTGCATGCGATCCCCTGGACGGGAAAGCTGACGGAGTGATTGCACGAAGCGACCTCTGCCGCCTGGATTTCAACATTAGCACACTTCTCGGTACACCTTACTACTGCAACGCAACTTCGACGCGACCGGTGCAAGATGGTACCGTATCTGCTCAGGCGTTGGAGTTAGTGGACATCATTATGGCAGGCCTTCACAATTCCAAGGGTGAATTGGTCTGGGTGCAACATGAGCCCGGCGCTGGATTTAGTGATGCCACCACTACATACGACCAGACCACTGGAACATGGAAATACAGCATTCCTGCCATCGGTGGCGACTATGTGACTAGATTCATCCAGCAAGTAGAGTTGTCGAATTTGCCAAATTTGGACAATGTGACATACGACACACTATCTGGCTGGATCATTGAGTCAATGTATACATACATGAGCACCTTGCAAACCACATATCCCGACCTTACAGATTTGCAACAGGGAGGCGGAAAGATCATTCATTATCATGGCGAGCAGGACGGATCCATTGCCACGGGATCATCAGTTATATACCGCGAGGCTGTTCGGCAGGTCATGTTCCCTGGCTTATCATACAACGAGAGTAACTCCAAGTTAGACGAGTTCTACCGCTTCTACCTGATTCCCGGCGCCGGGCATTGCGGGCCCAACACGGCACAACCCAACGGGCCCTTTCCACAAACGGTAATTCAGACGATCATTGACTGGGTCGAAAATGCTATCGCGCCCGAGACACTCAATGGTACAGTTCTTCAGGGTCAGAATCAAGGTCAAAACCAACAGATTTGTGCATGGCCACTGCGGCCATTCTGGCAGGATGGCTCCACACTGGCGTGCGAGTATGATCAAACATCGATTGATAGTTGGACAACAGCAGCCGACTTGAATGCTTACAAGACGGCATTTTATTAGATGAGAATAGAAAGAAAGGTCCCTTCTTTTGATCACACTTGGTGTAGTCATTACCATGTCATGCAGTCGGGCCAAAAGAGTTGGACATTCAATTTGAGTGCTTCGTTCACCAATTTCAAATTATATATATTTTTGGTTCCTCTATGCCTGTTTGTTTGTGAAGTTGGGGCGACTGTGCTGGAGCCTAATGTACCTACCTCGAGAAGGAGCGCGCAGTCAGCGCTAGCGCTAGCGGTCCAGCGCCACTAATAAGCCTGAGCGTCGCACTTCTGACAACCGCAAAGTTACGACTGTCCTGCCAAGCCAGTGATGGCTTGTGCCTGCCATCACAATTGGGGTGACCGTGCAGCCGCAGCGACATGAGATAACAACGCGCAATCGCATCGTACGTACAAGAAAGAAATCAAACGACAGCGGCGCACCTCTTTCACATCCTCTTCGATGGAATTGATCAAACAGAAACCGGCCAAGTGGGCAAGGACAAGCACCGAAAAGACGAGGACAGGTTGCATCACCTGCAAAAAGCGCCATGTCAAGTGCGACGAAGCCAAACCGTCTTGTGGCAATTGTCTCAAGAGACAAGGCTATTGCGAAGGCTACGCAACGAGACCAAAGACGAAGAAGAAGCTGCCAGGCCTGCTTTCTTGGAACTCCAAGGAGAGAAACCCCGCCAACGATGCTGCTCAACCTTATCCCGCGCTTCAGCTTCTAGTGGACCCAGACTCCTTGGACCCTCAAGATCAAACTGGAATGCCCTACTTCTTGGAGTTCATATCGCTGGCACAGGGCCCCTGGGTCACTGCGATCTCCAGCGATGACCTATGGACTGCCATGATACCACAGATTTCAACGAATAATGAGACGCTCCGGTGTGCCGCAAACGCAATTGGTGCCCTGAGTATATGGCGCCAGCAATCTAGTGGAAGGCTGACTGGTCAAGTTTGTGCGCCAGAAAATCCAGACACCGCGGAAGACAGACATTACTTTGAAGCAATTGCCTATTACTGCCGCGCGCTCAAGAATGTCCAAGAGGAAACATCGTCGCAGGGAACGATACTCTTGTCGGTAATGCTTCTTCTCTTTGAACTTCTCCGAGGCAATAAGAAGGTTGCTTTGGATCACGTCAATCACGGACTAGCCGTCTTGTTGACTTTACTAACCGATGAGAACTCTCAACGCTTCATTGACAACTTTGCTCCAAATCCAAGGCCGATTCTCGGAGCTATCGCGGACACCTTTATCAGCCTAACAACCAACACCCGCGCCATCCTTCGCGGCCGAATCGACCAAGGCCCCTCCCTACCCAACCTAGTTCGAGGATTGAAGACAAGAAAAGAGACCGTGTCATCATTTGTAACCCGTTTGAGTCAGTTGCATGGCTCTCATACCGTCTTTGACCAGGTACCACCCGTGTACGAGAGTCTCGAGGAATTCGAGGAACACTGGACGGCTGTTCGACGCCGGCAGACCACCATGACTGTAATCATGCTCGAAGCCCTACAAGATTTTCGACAGTCCGAACATGATTCTATCAACCAATTTTTCACCGAGCTGTGCGAGAACCCACGGATTCACGAGTTCTGTCAGCACTCGGTCGAAGTAGTCCAAGAGCTATACGCTGCATTCTCACCTCTGTTCAACAAAATCATCATGGGTGACATGAAATCTCCGGCTTACCTCAAAGCGATTCATCTACGTATGGCATTAATAGGTGTTCAGATCTTTGAGGACCCTCCGCGCATGCTTGATGTTGCATCAGTACAATCACAAACACCACTGTACCACGAATTTCTATCTTTAGCCAGCTCCGCTATCCAGGTGGCCAAGCAGGAAATAACCAACCCAGCCCACCAAGTCTCACTGCAGAGCACCCTGGCGTGGAACCTCTTTGTCGCCTCCTACTTCTGTCGCGATCCTCTAGCGCGTGATCAGGCCATGTGGATGTTGCGCGACTACCCTGGCCAGGACGGGCTTTGGGACGTACAGAGTCTATTTGCCCTGGCGCAGCGAAATCGAGACGTGGAACGAGCCAACACCGTACAGGGTACAATGGCAGAGCAGTGGCGTCGGCTGTTGCGCCGAGAACTTCTCTTTGAGGACGGTGGAGATCGTGTTGTTTTTCGCTACCTCGAAATGGATGTACAATCTAGCGAGTGGAAGCTGGTCGAAGAGGTTGCCGACATTGCTGACACAGTAACTGGAGAGGTTGTCTGGACAAGGCGGCCGCTCACGGGAAAAGGTGGAATGCTCATGTTTGAATTATATGAGAATTGACGTCTATTGTCGACAAATTACAATAAAACTATTAAACAAGTAATCTTTTCTATTCTCTAATTACCTCTGTGTTTCTCTTGGTTACTAAACAAAGTATGATTTAGACACGAACACAGACCGCTCGATGCGGTGAAAACGAATGCATGAATCGAGTGCGGCTATGTCCCGAAGAAACAGAAGGTGAAGCAAGAAATTATCAACAAATGCACAAACCTTTCTCCAACGCCTGAGCCAATGCAAATGCCAGGGCAGAATGATGAGCTACAAAGGAAATGTCCTGTAAAGGTATGGGCATTCTCAAACAGAAGAGTAGAGCTGCCGCAAGTATCAGCCATCCAAGCCCAACGCCTTTCAGTTACTGATCCGTGGCCTGACTTTGACACTACGAAGAATTAGCAAAAAAGACGTGACTAGCCAAGTAGACAAAACTCACCATATCCCAATAGACACCCCGCTTTTGCAAGAGCTCAGCATGCGTGCCCTTTTCCAAGACAGAGCCTTGATCAAAGACGAAAATGACATCGGCATTCTGAACGGTAGAGAGCCGATGAGCAACCGCAATGACGGTGCGGCCGTGGCGTATCTTTTCAAAGGCGGCCTGCACCACCTTTTCCGACTCGGAGTCCAGCGCCGACGTGGCCTCGTCCAGTAGCAGAATCTTGGGATCGCGAATCAGGGCCCTCGCAATGGCGATGCGCTGCTTCTGGCCGCCGGACAAGCTGACGCCTTTTTGTCCCACGTCCGTGTCGTAGCTTTGGGGCAGGGAAGTGATGAAATCGTGGATAAAGGCATCCCGGCAGACCTTGTGTAGTCTCTCATCCGGAACGTCGCTGTGGGCGGGGAGGCCAAAAAGGATATTGTCTCGCACAGAGCCGCGGAACAGGGCGGGCTCCTGAGAAACGAGCGACAGGTTTTGCCGGTAATCTTGGAGGGCGAAGCGGTTAATGTCCGCCCCGTTGCATGAGATTGTGCCCTGATCTGCTGGAATGTCGTAGAATCTCTCGAGCAAGGAGATGATCGTGGTTTTGCCGCATCCCGAGGGGCCCACGAATGCCGCATACTGGCCCTGATCTATGCTCAGATCCAGCCCTCTGAAAATGGGTACATCTCGAGTTGGATACTGGAAGTGAATGTCTTGAAGATCAATTCTCACACCTTTTTCCGAGTTGGGAAATTCCCTGTCTCCTTGTGCCTCGTCACGATCGATCACGGCAGAAGATTGAACGTCGAATATGCGATTAGCAGCTGCAGTCGCCTGCGCTGCGTTTGGCGTAACGGACAAGACCTGGCCCGCCGCCTCTGCCCCTTGAATGATTGCCATGTAGCATACAAAAAAGGCTTCTAGCGAAAATTCTCCCTTGATCAAGAGATTGCCGCCGTACCAAAAGATCAAAGCCTGACAGCCAAGACCGACACTGTCTGCAAAGCCAAAGAATGCGCATGTCCACTGGGCCTTGATGCGAGCCTTTTGAACGTGGTCGTTTAGCAACTTGCGATATCTCGCATTGATAGAAGATTCCATAGCCAGGGCAGAGACGGTTCTCATGGCGTTTATGGCCTCGGTGGCAAACTGCGAACTCTCGGTAAAGACGGCCGAGTTCATGCTGTCAAACTGGATTTCGTGCCGAAACTTCCACAGACCCGACGAAACCATGGTCGGCATGGTGACAAAGAATGATATCAAGCCGAGTTTCCAGCTAAAAGATAGTGCAATGATGACGCACCCAATAATTGTAAAGATGCCGTTGAGGACAAGAGCGAGATTCATACCGAAAAGCTCCTCCAAATGTTTTGCGTCGCCAGCGATACGGCTGCTCAACGATCCATGAGAGTTGCTGTCTTGATCGAAGAACTTGATCTTTTGTTGCAGTATATCCGTCATGTACGTGACCTTGTACGCCGCGCTGATCGAGTACTGGACGTGGGCGCTGAGCCAGGCCACCACGAGCCAACTTAGACCAACGCCTCCCGCGAGAGCAAACCACATGAATCCCCAGAAGCTCGATTCCCTTCTGAGATCGTCTCCCTGTAGGGTGAAAACAGTAATGACTTTGGCGAAAAGCCAGGCCTGCATCGGCGTGCCAGCAGCTGACACCACGCTAGCCATAACAACGGTGCTAAAGAACGGCCAGATTGACTTTTGCTCCCGCAAGATCCTTGCAAAGTTGTGCGAAAGACTTCTTGGCGGCTTCTCTGCAGTCATGTCCCCTTTTGTCGAGTGATTGGAGACGTGATCGTGAATACTTATTGCCTTCTCAAGATCTTCCGAAACGGCGACGCTGGGTGTATCAGCAATCTGTGAAGCTGACTGCGACACTTGTAGGGATTGTGCGTCAACCAAGGATCTGTATACGCTCGTGGAGTCTGTCATGAGACTTTGATGCGTACCCTCCTCGACCGCTCGTCCCTTCTGCAACACAATAATGTGATCTGCCTTCTTGATTGTAGAAAGACGATGTGCTATTGTGACGCTTGTGCGGTTTTGTGTAATTTTGTCTAGGGCCGCCTGGACGATCCCCTCGCTCCTTGTGTCAATGGCGCTCGTGGCTTCGTCAAGGATTATGATCTTGGGTCTCTTTATGATGCACCTCGCAATAGCTATACGTTGTTTTTGGCCTCCGGACAATTTGGCGCCACCGTCTCCGACCATCGTATCGTATCCCTGTAAGTAAAAGGCAAAGTCAGTACCGAAAATTCGTCAGGGAGTCTTGGAGGACTAGTAAAATAACTTACGTCAGGAAGGCGGTCAATAAACTCTGCAGCGTACGCTTCTTGACATGCTTGTACGACAAGCTCTCGCTTTCGCTGCTCGGACTCATTGGCCCATGGAGATCCAATAAGACCATTGGCTACATTGCCATAGATGGTGTCGTTGAAAAGAAATGGCTCCTGCTGGACGAGGCCAATTTGGGACCTCCACCATTTCGGGTCGAGCTCGGACAGTTTGTGATTGCCGACAGTGATTGAGCCACACGCGCTGTGTTCGGTGGCATCCGTGTCCGCCACCTTCATGTTTTCCAATGGGTACCAGTGCTCTATCAAGCCGACGATTGTGCTCTTGCCAGAGCCTGAAGGACCCACGAGAGCTGTATTCTTGCCGTTTCGGATACGCAAGGTTAGTCCGTCGAGGACTTTTGCATCGGGTCGGTTGGGGTATTCAAATGTGACATTGTCGAAAACGATATCCTCCAGAGAGATGTCGGGCTGGAGAGAGCCCACCTTGGGGAGAGGAGCGTCGATGACGGTGAAAAAGTCACAGGCGGCTACCATGGCCTGGCTTACTGATATCAAAGGCGTGCTAACTCTCTCCAAGGACATGAGGACCAGTAGAACAGACATGAGTACCACAATAACAACGCCAGCATTACTAATGGCACCAACACTGTAGCGTTGTGTGCCATACCAGAATGCCAATCCAAAGGCACCAAACATGCCAAAGTACTGAAATTCAATCTGGTTAGTGGCATGTTACGAATGCGATAGGTAGCAGATCACTTACAATCGATCCAATCTGGATTCCTATAATCGGGGCAGTCCTGTACCCCTTCTTTCGCGATTTTTCGACCCACTCATTGTAACTCGAGAGAATACGTTTCTGCGCACCAAATGCCATGACGAGTCTGACGTTAGCTAGGGCTTCGCTGGCAATGCTAGTAGCTTCAGCATCTGTCTGAGCCATGACAGTCTGACCCTTGACCACGCGAGGCATCGTGAAGGACAGGACGACAATAATGTATAGTAGTAGCGAGCACGTCACTAGAGTCAAATCCCAGCTCCACACAAATGCAATGACCAGCGATGACACGATCGTCACCAAGGACTGCAGAAAGGAGCCCAAGCGCTCGGAGACGCCCAATTGCAAGGTATTCGAGGTCGTACTGATGGCCGTCGCTGGTGCGCCCTGAGGCATGCAATCGATGGTGTGGATCGGCTGTGCAAACAGTGCTTCGAGATAGTCTCGTCGAATGGCAGATGACAGGCGAATACCAATCATTCTGAAGCAGAATTTGTTGATTGAGCTCAGCGCCCATCGAACGAAGAAGATGGCCATGATATACAAGGCTTGCTGATTGAGGATTGAACTGAAACTCTGACTGGAAGACAAGCTAAAGTCGGTGAATTGGCCCACGAGTTGACCAAATATTATGTTCATCAGTGGCATCGTTATGCCGGCACCGAGAGAGGCCAGAACGGCGACTGCGTAGATACACCAGTCCCATCTTGTCGCGTACGAGAAGATTCTGAAGTAGTCGGACGCGGTCGGGACGCGTTTCGGAGTCTCCTGGTCGGTTTGTTTCGTTTCCTCTTGATCTTCAGCCATGTCTGGTGGTCTTTCTTGCTGAGTCTTGAAAAGTGTGAGGTCAATGGTCTTTATATACAAGAAGAGAAGGGGGACGGAAATACGGAAGAACGTCTGTCGATTTAGAATGGAGGCAAATAAAAGATGGTAAAAGCCCCTTTTGAGTCATTCCGGGGGAAGATGAATACACAAACACAAGAAGACAATAAATTTGGAGGGATCTCGTTCACCATCAACATGAAAATACTTGACTAATGACAGACCCCAAAGGAAATGCTCCACTATTTCGCGATTACCGCTTTGGGAAGTTTACGAGCCGGACTCAATCAGGACCCCGTATTACCGATCGAGGCGCTTAACCTTTTTCAGCTAGTCTTTCTCACTAAAGTCACTGCCTGCCAATTCCCCACAGTAAGTCCTAGCTACCACTGAGCTGCCGGTGTCCCACCACTGTGCCAGGTTACGTCAACGTACAATCCTCCTTATGTAGTAGGCTCTGTTATTGGTGGCATGTGGGCTGGAGATGGGACAAGAGCCTTGAGACCACTGAGTTGAGGTACCAAGCTCTATCAATCTATCACATAAACATTCCAAAGATGGTATCATCTGCCAGCGGACCATTATCCGAAATCCCGTCAAAGAGAAAGTTGTGTAAAGAATCATCCGGATTGACCATGAGCATTTCTTGCTCAATATTAAAGATCATAGTTTCTGGAAAGCCTGTGAAAGTGGAATCAGTAATGATAGATAATGATTTCTTGTGACGACTTACTCTCAGGTCTTGTTTGGCTGTTGCCTTCAGTTTGATCATCGCTCAGAATCTGCCCGGCGGATTCGAGTCGATACATGAGGGATTTCAACAGGTTCAATGGCCGCTTGAGGCTATAACTGCAGCCCTTCTGATATTCCCATAGAGCAGTCCAGAAGAAACGAATGCAGTCGAGGTGCTCACTGGTATTGGACATTTGCAACAATACAAGAACAGCACAGTAAGTGGCATAGGAGATGCCATACTGAGCACGTCTGAGAGTAAACGTGTCCCGATAGGCTTCCACAAGCTTCCATATTTTGAGTGAAGCTTCAATGCACCTTTGTTTTGACTCGGCTTGTATAGTGTGGTCCAACTCGATGTTGAACTGCCTGCCACTCAAAAATGCTTGCTCGGTCAAAATAACCATCGTCCAAAAGGTCGTGCTGCTCAAAACTCAGCTAGTTGTATATCAAGACGTTATAACAGAACTTACTGTGGTGTGATTTGGTGAGGGGGCGGCGTTGGATCTATTCCCGGTTCAAATTTTAGCCATTCAGGCAAAGTCCCTTTCCAGTCGTCAAGCTGATGATTGACTTCTTTTCTAATCTGTAGTAGCTTGTGTTGAGGAGTTGAAGCGCTCTGTGCCGAGTAGAAAGCATCGATTATTTTGGTCGTTATCTTGCAAAGGCGAAGTAGGGACTGAAATGTGCTTGTGGCATAAGTCGGTCGCCCATTGTACCGGAGACTTACATGTCCTGGAAGTGGTACCATTGGATCAATGTAGGGATTCCATTCTTCCACCTCCTCGAATATATCGAGGAACTCATGTGGGGTATTTCCGTCGTATTCGTGGAGGGCTGGAGCACGGCCGAGAAAGATGGATTGAAATTTGTCGGTCACAAATGCTCCCCAGTAGAGACGTCGTCTCATCTCCTGCTCGACAGCTAATTTTCGAGGATTTGACTGTGTGCCTGAAGTCGGTACAATATCCAAATGGCATCCGATATCCACCAGCATCCTGTAGGCCATGCCGCAAAGCGTCCAAGCAGCACTTTGCAGGCCAAAAGGGACCAGACATGAACCGCAAGTCAACAGAGCCGCAATAGTTGGGATGGTGGGTTCATCAATGTAAGATGACAGCAGCACCTTGAAGCGCTCATAGAACGCCATTCCTTTGCGTTCCACGTCGCTTCCGAAGAGAACATGCTCTCGGTCGCTATACATGCTGCTCTGCAGATATATTGCGTTGAGCAGAAGCTTGTTCACATAGGGGCCGTTCTTTATCAAGCTGTCCATAACTGCAGGACGGTACGTTATGAGATATGATAAATGCTGTCGATTCCAATGCAAATCCAGGAGGTGCATGGCCGTATCCATTGGAACACCATCAAAGTCCATGGCTGCTTTCATGCTTGGCGTATATTTCATGGTGAGTTCATCGTGCCTGCCCAGGGCGGCATTGGAAATGAGCTGGTCACGCATACAAGCTTTTGTAGGGTTGTGATTGTCGTGTTCACTAGACCCACGGTTGGCTAGAGGGGTCGTGGATGATTGGTCGTGAAGCAAACTTGTTGCACCGAAAACTTGGGGCCCAGATGCTATCACATTGGCTTCAGATGGTGACGCCGTGTCATAATCTTGCGACTGCGCGTCAACTACCTGAGGCTGCCCATCATGAGTGCGCTGTGATTCGGAAGCAGGACCATGTGCGACAGCTCCCAATCGTCCAACATCAGCAGTTCTGGACAGAATGTCGTCTACAGGGCCATTGCCTTCAACATGCCTCAAACCATGGTTCAAGATTGATCCTGTAGAAGACAATTGGCCTGATGGTGGGCGCTCTCTCCCTCTCAGCTCTTGTATTTCCTTTTGCAAAGCCTGGAGATCTGCCCTCTTCGGCCTCGTCGATGTGCGTCTTCCGTCTTCGGAATAAACGCAATTCAAGCCTTTGGCGCTGCAATAACTACATTTGGGGTGCTGGCCGTCACATCTCACCTAAAGAAGTTTGTTAGTATTAGTGCGCCTTGAAATTTCTCGCACTCGTAGCGAGACCTAGCCATGGGCGGGTCCTAGGCCTGCACCTTTTTACGCCGACATGTTCCGCATGTGCGGCATTTTGAATCGGCCCTCATTCGCTCTCGGGGGTTCCGCCGTTTCGGGTGTGCTTCTCCCACCATATTCGGAGTTTTGGGAAGGAAAGCAAAGTTCGGAGATGTAGTTCTGCGCAACTGACTTTAGTTCAGGACGGACCCAGTACACCTCGGTAGTGCATCCCCGAACCCCACAATATGCTCCAGCGATCCCCGGATTTTAGAATGCCGACAGAGTCAAGTCAAAGGGTCAAATCCAGGTCTTATGGCTTGACATGAATGGCATATCTCAATTGCTAGGAATTAAGGCCTGATATCACAAGTGCACTCATATAATGAGCATTCAATCTAGTGGGGATTTCATGTTGGTATCTAGTTATGGTAGCAGCACCCTTGCAGTCCGCTTGGAAAGATGACATTTGAGCCTAAATGCGATGGGCCAGGCCTTTGTGCCAAAATCCAGAAAATAAAATTGCGCGACTTGGATTTCGCTGCTGTAGGATTCTTTTTGCTGCGCTTCTTTTTCCCGCTGTCGGGCACCCGCTCTTCGGAGATGCATCTCCATCCCTTCATACAAGTCCGTGGATCACGGTATCACCATTCCCGGTCATTTGCTTAGCGCGTTGCGGAACAGCTTTCTATCTAAAGCCTAGGTGACTATATCTTTTTTGACATATATCAATGGATAGACTTTTGCTGACGACAAACCCAAGGTGCGAGAACATGACGAGAGTTCTGAGATGGTATCGACACTACCACGCCTCCTCCACCAGCACACCTAGCGGCCTGTTACAATGGACTTTGAGATTGAGCAGCACACATTCGAGTCCCCGACCCAGCGAAGGATCGCAGCTACCGACTGGAATGGTCCCGATGATCCAGACAACCCACGGAATTTTCCCTTCCGGACGCGATGCGTCTGCATCAGTATCCTGACCCTATTAGCGTTTATAAGCGCGTTTGCAGGCGCCATTTATGCGCCGGCCGTGGACGAGATAATGACCATCTTCAATTGCAGCTACGAGGTGGCTGTACTGCCTCTAACTTTGTACAACCTAGGCTTGTCTTTTGGTCCCATCGTAGGAGCACCCCTCTCGGAACAGTACGGCAGAAGAGCAGTCTTTGTGTTTACTACGCCAATCTTCATTCTTTTCATGGTCGGTGCCAGTTTCTCTCGAACCCTACAAGCCTTGATCGTCTGTCGATTCTTCGCAGGCATGTTTGCCTCGCCAAACATCAACAATGCATCCGCAACCATTCTAGACTACACCGCGGAGCGATATCGAGGGACGGTTCTGGGGATTTACTACTCTATACCATCGGAAGCAGCCAACTTGGCACCGCTCATTGGCGGATTCGTCGTTCGAGCAACAAACTGGCGCTGGACACAGTGGGTGGCAATCGTGGTGGCAATTACAATCTACGTACCGACGCTTTTCACCCCAGAGACCTATAAGCGCAAGATCCTCGAACGGCGTGCAAGAAAACAGGGTCTAGAGGATGCATTCTCTCGCAGATCATCACCCGGCAAAGCTATCCGATATTTCTTCCTCGTCCTCATTCAACGACCACTACACATGCTTTTCACAGAGCCCATAGTACTTTTCGTCAGCCTGTACAATGGGCTCATCTTTGGACTCATCTACGCTTTCGTTACTTCTGTGCCGTGGATCTTTGAGACCTACTACGGCTTTGACGGCCCAGCCCAGTCACTGTCTTATCTTGGTCTGTCTATTGGTACTGGGATTGCGTGTCTTCCTTTTGCACTCATCGACATATACTATTATCAGCGTCGGATAGACTCGTATCGGCTTCACCACGGTGCGAGCAGCAGATTACCCCCAAAACATCGACTGGTGTCGTCGCTCATAGGCAGCGCTCTGATTCCCATTGGACTATTTGTCTCGGGCTGGGCTGCAGAAAGGCGGGTTCACTGGATGGTCACAATCACTTTTCAAGGTGTAACAATGACGGGGTCGCTGTTGGTCTATGCTGGCGCGAGCTTGTTCATGCTGGACTCATATGGTCCTCTCTACGGCGCGTCTGCCTCGAGTTCAACCATGCTGAGTCGATACAGCCTAAGCACAGCATTTCCCATGTTTGCACTACAGATGTTTCAGGTGTTGGGGGCTGGATGGGGAACATCGTTGCTTGCATTTTTGTCATTGCTCATGGCTCCTATACCATGGTGCTTTTGGATATGGGGTGAGAGCTTGAGACGAAGAAGCAAGTACGAGATTAGTCAGTAATCAAGTCGTTCATTTTAGTTCATGTACACCTCCAAAACGACCTCAAATAATGGGTTACGCATATCGAATGTTTTCAACCATGAAACCATTATATATTCTTTCTGTACTTATACACATACTTACAATTGCCACAACATTCAATGAAATTCTAGCGGACGAAATCCTGCAACTTCAGCGCCAGAAAGTTTGATATCATAACTCTAGACGAGAAAGTTGGTGCCGTAACTTCACGACGTATCAAAGAAGTGTTGCGATTAACGATCAAGCTATCGCAATGGGCGTGGTCGGGTCTAGATGGGAGGAGCAAGAGAACAACGTAATGATGCTTCCTAGCTACCTTTAGCCTTTGCAACATCTCAAGTCCGCTACAATGATTCATAAATGCAGAAAAGCTCTTGCGTTTCCACATTATTTTGCAATCACCGATTGTATACTTTTCAGGTACTAAGAGGACTCAGACATGAGCCGATGTGTGAAGGGGGGATTGAAGACGAGATGATCGAGGAAGCATTGCAAGATGTCTGAGTTAATCTCTAGTCTACAAAAGAGAGGTGCTGAAGAGCGACTGTATACCCACGCAAGTGATCTGCGGTGGGTACTGACTACGTCAGTACGACATTCACGATATCACTCTACACTACTAAGGTAGCCTGAGCTTGCTGTGGGGCTACCACTTTGTTCTGATGGCGAAGGCAGTAAACTACGCAGAAACAAAATGTGCGATTCCACAAGGCAGTGAGCCCCCAACCCATAACAATCCTCACATACAAAAAAGTGGCTTCCCTCGCAGACGTTACATTCATACCATGAATCATTTAAATGAGCCATGCAGACATAACAATGTTCTCCGATATTGAAATCAGTGGCAAATCTTGTAGGCTCTCCAATTGCGAGTGGAATTTGAGATTTCACCGTTTCCTCGTTCGTAGGCAAGTGACGATGCTGAACGATAGCACTTGATATGTCGTCATGCCCTTGTTTTCGGGCCCACCAGAGAGGTGTCCGACCAAAGTCATCTGCCACGTGCAGGTCAACACTGGACGAAACTGCGAGTTTTCGAAAGATTGCCGAACGTCCGTATCGAGCAGCAAAAGATATTGCCGTTGCGCCCCAATGGTCTCTTGTGCTTATATCGAAGCCAGACACGTCGAGTAGAAAATCCACTACTCTGCAATGATTGAGGATAATTGCCCACGTGAGAAGCGATCGACCATAATCATCTGTAGCTAGATAGTTTGCACCAGCACCAAGGAGTAACTCAAGAATCTCCAAATATTGGCCCTCGACGACATCGAACAGCATACGCGCTCCATTCTTATCGTTAACCGCAGCACCGTGTTTTAAAAGGATGCGTACCACGGCTTCATGACCTTGTGCAGCTGCCAATGCTAGTGGTGTTCTGTCTGAAGCTGAAGCAATCATCGCATCGACGTTTGCACCCTTGTCAAGAAGTGAGCATACTATTTCTTTGTGCCCGTGAAACGCAGCTGATCCCAGTGGAGTAAACTCATCTGAAGGGTTGACGTCCGCTCCTTTCTCCAGCAGAATGTCGACGACATCCTTGTGACCTTCAGCAGAGGCGGCCTCAAGCGCAGTGCCGTAGCCCCTGCTCTCCGTGTTGACGTCCGCATATTTATCCAGCAAGATGCTGACGATATCCTTGTGACCTTTAGCAGAGGCAGCCTCAAGCGCAGTGCCGTACTTGCCACCCGGCGCGTTCACGTCCGCACCTTGGTCCAATAGCATTTTCGAACAGCGTGGTAGTCCTACGAGTGACGCAAAGTATAGGGAAGGTGCCAGGATGGGCCGACCGTACTCCAAGATTCTATTCTCGTCCGAGTCGCTGAGTAGCAACCACATTTTTATTCGAGAACGGTCAAGAAATAGCTCTGCTGCGAGCTCAAATGTTTGCTGGCTATGATATTCGACAACATGGGCATGGCTTGCCCAGTATCTCGCCGAATACTCTGCAAAGTGGAATGTGTTCGTGATCACTTCGACCATCTGAGGCTCAAGTTCCAAAAGATATGCTAAGCAGACATCTGCTATAGAGCTTCGGGCAGATATTTCCTGGAAGTATCGAGCAAATTTGCTTTCTAGCCGGTCTGAAGTAAGATAGTCCTTGACTGAGAAATGTGCTAGTTGGATCTCTTGAACAATCAAATTACGGTGTTTTCTCTCAACAATAACGGCAAGGCTAGAACAATATCCCACGATATTATTCGGATCCGGCATTCTGTCACCAAGACTGAAGCGGGAACCCTGCCCCACATTAGGGCCGACCTGAACCGCGATCGCGTCCACAGCTTCATCGATTCGCAACGGACGTTCCGAGTATGTAAGAAATTGCAAGATTCGCAGGGTCTGATCGATATGTTCCAACGGAACATTGCCAAGTATCCGTGAATATGTGTCGTCCAGATCCTTCGGAAGCGACGCAAGTGCTTTTCGAAGTGCTATAGGGTCACGGCATCTTTTCAAAGCACCGATTTGGCACCAGACCCAACGGAACCTGGGCATATTAGCATGGATAATCAACGGCGAGTGTGTTGGCTCTTACATCCCATGGGACTTACTGACGAGACTGATCTCAATCTCTTCTTGGATGTTGGGCAGTGACCTCCAGACACGGAAATCTTCGTGCTCTTTGATGATTGCGTGTACGTAATTTTGGATATCTGCCTTCAGAAGATCCTCGTGAATTGCGATTTTCTCCTTTTCACTGCGACATATTTGCTTCATAGATGTCTGGATATCCTGTTCAGGTCGGCTCGTTGCAACGACATGGAGGTTCATCTCGTCGCTTCGAAGATCTCCCAGCCAGAGAAGCAAGTCGTCTCGGACTTTGCATTCATCAAGTGCATCGAGAACAAGCCATGTCTCGCCACTTTTGACTATCTTAGCGAAAGTCTCTTGAATGGAACTCTTGCTAGGCTGTTCTCTGCCGTTTTTACAAGATGCGTACAAAGCATCCACTTCTTTCCGAGATCGCACGTTGATGTGATACAATTGGTCCAGGAGAGAACGCACACAGTTCTCGAATGTTTGCTTCCGGGTATCGGTAAAGTCGAAGTAGAAATAGAAAAGCGCTTGCGAGTGATTAGCGCTTGCAAGAAGATCGTCGATTACGGTGGAGGTGAGGATTGTTTTGCCGCATCCTGGAATCCCAAACAACCAAAGGAAAGAGTTTGGTCGAATTTTCCATTCTTGGTAGGCTTCTTCATCGATCAAACGTTGCCCCGAACCTGGGTGGCGAGCCTCGCGGGCTTTGTTGAGGTTACCTGAGACCTCAGGCGCAGCAAGCCATTTGGTCACATTTTCGAAATGCTTTTCTTCTTGGGCAGTACGTAAGCTCGATTTGGCGACATCAACTGCAATGGACATTTCGTGGATTTCTTCTTTTACTAAACAGGTCTCAGTCTATAGATACGACCTATCCGGACATGACTGAACAGCGGGTCAGGGCGGGATTAAGGGCATGACGAACCATCGGAAAGAAAATCGGTCAATTTTCTCTTGGCCTCCACCTTGTTAGGCGCGATTTTACGGAGGAGGTCTTTTGCGTAGGCAGCTGCTGCCATGGCTGCATAACCTTGCCAATCCTTGTTCTTGTGCGTATCGGAATAATCGCAAATACCGCGGATCACTACACAAGGGAACTGATTCATGAGCCCGGCAGCCTCCATCTCGAAACACAAGATATCGTGTTCAGCCGAAAGCTTATCACGCAGGTTGGCGTCCCTCATGAGTTGGTTTGCTGAAGCAATGATTCCATAATGGACTGTCGGGTTGTCCCGGTCCTCTGATCGCTCCGGACTGCGAGCGAGCTCTGAAGCATCGCACAAGGTTGTGCACTCTTGTTCTTTTACTCCAGCGTGCTTATAGCCAGTATTATAGAGCCTATCTGTGCTGGGATCTGGCTTTTTGAAATCTGCTTGCAGCCTTGTATTGCTTGCAAGAACATCCTTGATGGCTTTTTCAATATCGTTACCTCGGCGTCTGTACTGGGCTTTGAGAGTATTTAAAGCAGCCAACATGAACTGTGGTGGTTGATTAAGATGGCCAGTAACGATGAACCTCGAATCTTGAATAGCTCTGCCGTAGTCATACTGGAACACGCCGCCGCTGCTGGAGCCGGAGCTGGGGCAACTGACTACAATGTCACCCAAACGAATATCGTGCTTCAAACATGATCCTCCGCCACCGATGCCGACCATTAGTCCAATTCTCACGTTAGGGAAACTTCGAACCATATCACGGGCGACAGTTGCGGCTGTAACCAGGCCGTATTGCCCATTGGGCAACGCAGCCATAACAACGTTATGCTTGTCGATTCGACCAAGAACGTATGCATTGTTATCGTTTACTGGCAAATAGTCGGGGTCGTCATGTTCCTCGTCTAGGAACGAGGCTGCTGCGACAAGCTCAGTTTCCAGCGCGCATATCCAGCCGACTGTGTAGCTTTTGGGATCTGACATGCTGGCTGTCTAGCAGTGATTTCGAGCAAGCTCAAGCATTCCCGTGGAGATTAAGTATGTTCGTGTTCGAAAGAGACTAATGCGCTGGGACGATGCGTTCGCAAAGTTGTGGCGGGTAAGACGAAGAAGAGTAAGTAGCATGCCTTGACGCCCGAGGCGCTTTGGAGCCTCGTCGGGCTGACTGGGCGGGTAGGCCCGGGATCTGGAAAACATACCCCGACATATTGGTGGCGTGGGTCCAAAAGGGCCTTGCAGCCTGTACTGTAAGAGACGTCGTGCTGAGCCACAATGTCGACGAACCAGATGGCGAGGATTAGTCTGCAAGTCTTCGTTTCACAACATTACTGCCAACGAGTAATCCCAGATAAGACGTAAGTCATGATTTAGTCCGCTATTCCCTTATCGCATAAATTAAGTCGAACTTAGCTTTTTGATATAATAGCCTGAAGCAACTTTAGTTGTAAAGGAAATATTAGTGAAAAGAGAGGGGATTGTATTACCTGTTTGACTAGACCATATGGGGTTGATATTCAGAAGCCCTGCCATTAGCGCTTGAATACCTCCTAGCATTCTGTGAAAAGGTACGATGTGGCGTAATTATTGTTGTATCAGTTGAATTGTGGTTCACATCCAACAGAAGTCGGATGGCCAAGGATGAATACATGTGTGGAGAAGCACTCCAATTATTCTTACACTTTGGCACGTTCAGCTGCACCCTCGCCCAACCCAAAATGAGCAGCGGCACAATTGCACTACGATTAGGTAACTAAACGTTGAAGGAGATTACCGATTCTGTACGATTTATAACAGTGTGGATTTATGGTCGTTCTGCGAGCGTTGTCTGCTAATAATGCTTGTAAGTTTCCCCACAATTGTTACTGTGTACACTGTATCCCACCCAACAACGTGCACTTTTAGTGTGGTCAGTATATGCACCTGAATGATGATGAGTGCGAGGCGGTTATGTTTAGGTTTTATGAATTTGAAACTTGGGCTCGAGTGGGACATACGCTTGCCCGGTTATATTCTTCTCAGATTACCATAAGTCCGTATCACAGACAATCAACAAGAACAGAGTTAACCTTTCTACGGTTAACGATCAAGCATTCGTGGTTGCCATTTAAGCTTAAAGATCATAGTTTGACGCGCTGACCAAGCCATTACTAAAGGCTCAGCGCCGTTTCAGTAGGACTAGCACCAGTCTAGCCATCATAAAGAAACGTAAAAAGTGACAGCGAAGTCTTACTTGAACCATACCTACCTAGGAACTTGTATTCCATCTGTGGCCTGGGTGAGCTTTCATATGGTTTACATGAAAAGAGCAGCGCAAACGACGATGCAAAGAATATAGCCATGATTCTCCTTTGAGCATTGAAGCACGGACCACTAGCAACCAACATGAAAAACGCACAAAACAGTATTTCTACACCGACTCGCATACCACCCAACGACCGTCCGACAAAATCAGAGTATATGGAATGGTCAAATCAGGTCGGGAAAAGATGATTGGAACCAGGTCCGGGACATCGGAGCAGGCGAGGCAGTGTCACAGCATACTTTCATGTCACCCGCAAACGGCAAAAATAGATGTTGTCTATGACTGACAGGTAAGCAAGAATACCATTCAGAGACTACAAAAAGTTATACTAAGAAAAACAGTCAAAAGACATGTTAGTCTCCTCGGACTTTGACAATTAAAGACAGATCTGAGCAGCAAATGGCGAAGGAAACCGGCTGGATTTCTGTGAATATCACGAATGCCCAATCTTATCGCCGAGCAGATGCTCGGGCCCGGAGGCAGATGTCGGGGTAAATTGAAATAAGAAATTTGCCTACCACAAGGACGGCGCAAAGCACATAAGAGACAGTCAAAGTATCGACATGATCATGAAATCTTCTGGGAAAAGTTTTCAACCGTTACGCACCACACTGCCATGATGCCTCTGAAGAGATCACGAGCACGTGGGTAATTCGAGTGGCTCAACCAAAGATTGTAGCGAATCGCGTAATATGCATTTGAAACATCGAGTCCAAGGACATCATCCAAATCTGGGTTCCTGGAAGTAATTTCCCACAGATGACAAGGCCGGCAGAAAAAGTAGGGCCGAGCCGCCGCCGGCCAGGGCGAAGTTTTCGTAAGCGAGGACTGTGATTGCTCAATCATTCGAGGACGTAATCGAGTATAATCTGCGGCTGATGATCAATGGATCTGCATTGATTGGTCTCGAACGGCGGGATCTAGACCTACTCTAATGCACCCCGGAGAGGCTTACGACTACTCCTGCGGTCCCTGACCCGGTCAACCAACGCAGAGCCTCTTGGCGTTTGTGCTAAAGCTGGGAAACGGAATGGTTCCCCCAGCCGTAGAATTAGACTTAACTATAGAGCCACCGGCATTGTGAAACGTTATGACTAGCACAATTTTGACGGATCAATGCTGATCTCGTTGGATTTGGGCAAACACCATGGAGCTTGAGCCGCGTAGTCCCCAGTCTCGTTAATATGGATGCGTAAGTGCCAAGAACAGGAGCAGAGACAGAGCACGCAGAAAGCGAGATTTCGAGGATGAAGGTTGGCCAAGTCGACGAGGACGAACGCGCGTCGCGACCAGAGCCATGTTCTCGACAGAGCCCCTTTCACGCGAATAGAGTGTTGGCCGTGAAGACATCGTCAACCGCATCCCAAAGCGTGTCGCAGGCAAAGCAAAAGATGAGTATATAATGTTTGTCCGTTGCCATGATCTCATTATGATTTCTGGCTCTCGAACCACACAACAGCACACCTCTTCACTCTCTTTCAACCCGTTGTGAACTTCAATCTTCATCACCATGCGTTTCGCCGCCATTGCCACCGCCGCCGCCGGCCTTAGCGGTCTCGCCGTTGCCCATCCCGGAGGCCACGATGCCATGACCAGGGCGGAACTCACAGTCAAGCGCTCCATGTACGAGCAAGCCAAGCGCGGGTTGTCTGCGTGCTCCTCCAAGCTGGACGCCAGCGGCCTCGAGCGCCGTGCCGCCGAGCGCCGAGCTAACGCCGTCGCCGAGCTCCGAGCCAAGCGAAAGATCAAGCGAGATGAAGCCACCGTCTTGGCCACCGACCACAACCGCACCGCCGACGGTATCACTGAGGATACTCCCGTGTCGGAGCTCTTTGCCAGCAACGGCACTTGTGTCATTAACCCCGTCTCTGAGTTTGGACCATTTTGGGTCAAGGGCGAATATGTCCGCACTGAACTCGTCGAGGACCAGGCCGGTGTTCCGGTTCTTATTGATGGACAATTCCTGAACGCCGAGACCTGCGAGCCTATCGAAGGCTTGTACTGGGACATCTGGTAAGTCATCAAACGCTTGAGTACCCATGTTCATATAACTAATCAAACAATAAAAGGAACTGCAACTCTACTGGTGTCTACTCTGGTGTCGTTGCCTCCAACAATGGCGCCGGTACCGCTGACCCCGGCAACATCAACAGCACCTGGCTGCGAGGTATCCAGCAGACCGACAGCGACGGTGTCGCCCAGTTCAGCACCCTCTTCCCCGGACACTACTCGGGTCGCGCCACCCACACGCACGTCATTGCCCACATCAACGCCACCCAGCTGGAGAACGGCACCGTGACGGGCGGCAACGACGCCTTTGTCGGCCACCTGTTCTGGGACCAGCAGCTCATCTACGACATTGAGGCTCTCTCCCCTTACAATGAAAACACCATTGAGATCACCACCAACGCGGACGACTCCATCTTCCCCAACGAGGCCGCCACCATTGACCCCGTCTTCAACTACATTCAGCTCGGCGACGACCTCGAGGATGGTCTCTTTGCCTGGATCACCATTGCCATCAATGTGACGGCCAGCTACAGCGAGAGCTACAGCTTTGAGCTGACCGAGGGAGGCGGTGTGGCCGTTGAGGCTGGCAGCGACATTGGTGGAGGTGCTGGCTCTGGTGGCCCGGGTGCCGCTCCTACTGGCATGTAGAATCATTGGTAACCATGGAGAACTAGACCTTGCATTACTTTCTTTCACAGTCGGCGGACGAATTATACAATTTCTTCTTGATCAAATGTCTCCTCGTTCTAGCAATATTGCCGAGCTCTAGCTTGATAAGACTACTTGAAACATTTTTTAAAGTAGACCATAACTGGATTATTGTTGATCAAGGTGGTGCTTTCCTGCTGGAGTTCAAACTCTAATATGGGTGTCAATTTGTGTGATGTATTGATCTATGTTCTGCGCCCTTTAGCTTGAACGACGTGTACGCTTATTTGGCTGGCCCCGGCGAATCCCTGTGAGGTCCCGTACATCTATCTGAACACCATGGTGTTGATCAGTGTGCTCAAGCACACCCCAGTGTATGGGAACTATGATCGACTATCGGACAATTATGATAATCCTTTCCTAACCCTCACTGTCACGGAAAATAAGGGGCGAACTAGGTCATCTGTCAAGCAGTGGTCGTGGCGGTTGCGTGCGGACCGATGAAGACTAATTGCGCTGCAATGATCTACCCGGCGAATATCATGTCCGCCACCATTCGCCACCATTTTGGAACTTGACTGACAACACCAGCGATGTAACCGAGTATAATAATCGAGTTTAACAGACCCCACATTATCTTGAATGTTGTGTTGTTGCCTTCGAACATACCGTCATCTGGTTCTGAAAACCACATGTGCGCAAACAATACTGCTATGATATTCACAATCCATGAACAGATTATGAGGTGTCCGGCGGCATGGCCTAAGTGGTGTAGTTTGATTGGTCCTATTATCCGCTGCAAGAGATTGGTTCGCGTCTTGATGAGATAATACTCCACAAACATGTCGATCGGCAACAACAAGGGATATACTAGAGCAAAAACGCACGCGCTTTTGAAACAGAAACTTTGGTTAGAACATATCTGAAAGATATCTCTAATTCGAATATGACTTACATTCCGCAGTGGGGCTTATCACTTTGACTCGCATAAGTGTAGTAATATCGAGTCACTTGGAAAGCTAAGTGTGCAGCACAGATAAAGAGCATGAAGTAAGAACCGTCCTGATCCTGTTCTTTGTAGGGGTTAATTTTCGTATGCCAAAATAACATAGCTGGATGAAAGTTTGCATTGCTGATTGGATGCGGAGAGCCTTGGCTTCCTCTCAAAGAGGCAGCCGTCTACGCAGTGCTGATTAGCCATGAGCTCGCTCGCCTGTTCAGCTATTATCGTTACCATGACTCACCCTATATGGTCGTGTTGCCGTATCTATACCATTGTACATCTCTGCATTCATGGCTTGACGTCGCAGTTTGTAGAGCCTGCTGCAATTGCCCTCGGGAAGTGACATGGTAAGCTCGCTGGTGATGCCTGCTCCATCTGCCTTCGCTACTGTTGATCTTGGCTCGTAAAATCGTAGTTTTATGCAGTAAGCATATAGATAAGCGAAAGTTGATGCGAGGAACATGATGAGTGCCAAAACAATGATAATTGCCGCGAACCGTCTTAGGCCGTTGGAGGATGCAGCATATATCATGAATGAACAGTCTGGCAAATCTATAGTGTAGTCGCCGTTGCAATCATCCACTAATATCAGACTTGGACTAGGATCCCGAGGCATTGAGCCGAGGCAGGGATCCCCGCAACGTTTGTAGGTCGGGTAAGCGCTAACGTGTAGCACTCCTTGAGAGAGAACAATATTGACGACAAGATCGACGGCCGAAAGTATCGGAGCGGCCCATTTAGTCGCAATACTGGGTTGCCTATTGAACACAAGTTCACAGCATGACAAGTACCAGTCGAACCCTAAGATGATACTGCATACACCGAGAACCGGAGTGCTGTACTGAAGATAATTGAGATGATCGATGGGAGGAGGCTGAAAGGGTACGCCACCGTTCTTCAATTGAGTCGCACTCCCCGCGATCGTCATAGGGATTATAGGCAGCCGAGCTATGCTTATCAGAACAAGTAATCCCAAAATACAGATCTGTATATCTTGATGGCTGGTTGGCCGCATTTTATCTGCCTTAGAGAATATTGTGAAAATGTAAGATAAGTGGTATAATAATTATTGTTTTAGTTGAGTTGTTCATATCTAACAAAGGTTGGATGGTCAAAGAGACATATGGTCAAAGAGACATATATGAGTGGAGAAATGCCCCACTTTATTCCAACACTTTGACAAATACGTGTCTGACCGTGGTCTAGGTCTACACTAGGCAAAGATCAATTTTCAGGAAGAGATAATCTCGAGACTTCTTATTGCTATGGAGAGAGAGCAGGCCTGTCCAATATTCTCTCAGCAAGTCCCCACGGGGTACTTTTGACATTTCCGCCCTTGCCGTACGCCCTTCTTTTCTGACCTCCAGTCTATGCGATTGCATTATTATTGCACTTTCGTGCAGCTTCTTGGCAAGATGACCAATAGAACAGGAACACGTTCGACTGTGCCTCGGAATTTGGGGTGTCCCACAACGGCCATGGTTGGTCATTACGTCGGAGGATCGGGTCGATATTACCCCCAGCCTCGCTCAACCCGCTGATCAGACCCTTAAGAGAGTGTGTGTACAACGCGAAATGCAACATTTGCCACCTTCGTCAGCAGGCTCTGAGACTGTGTTTTGCGGTTGAGCGCGTGTCAGAAGACCATCTAATAGGCAGCCACGACCTCTTGTAAATTATTCTAAAACCGGTCAACTTTGCCATTCTTCGACCATATCTAGTGGATAAATATGTACCTAGAGGAAAAGCTTGTCTCGAGGGCGATACAAAGTCATTCTCTGTGTCTTTGGACGAAGATTGCAGTATTTCGATATGAGCAGCCCTATAGCCGATTCAAGCGTTCCCAGTGAGCTTGAGCGAGAAGAGTGGGTAACCGATAGCCTTTGCAGCAACTGTGAGGGCTTCGATTTGCATTCCTTCAGTCGCGACCCAAGGGGGTTGCGTGGGTACAGCCTGATCGATACGAAAGAGGGCGCGAGATCAGGCTGCTCATTTTGCTCCCTTCTCTTGAGAACCTTCCGACGCTTACTGAAATCGAATGATGATTGGAGCCGAGTTAATCTCAAAAACTATTGGTTTCATATCAGCATACTCAAAGAACAAAACTGGTTGGCTAGCGAGTCTGGAGGTGAAGGGCTTGGTATCGATTGCTTCGACGTCACGCTTGGTGGGGTCAATTACCGTTCTCCGTTAGCGAGACATCGCGAAATCGAGACTTCGGAAAAGTTCCACGTAGTCGCTGATCCGAGTGAGTGTTATTTGAGAAGAGAACATCTTGGCTGATTGCCCCAACCTTAGCTAACTGTTACACGAGACGACCCAGCTTATAGAAGTGGGGACATATGCAGAACATATACAGCAGAAGATACTGGATCGAATGATTATTTACACGAGATCAAACGACGCATGGACATCTGCCTCACACACACAACATGTTGTGAGACCTTATCAGGACACCGGGGTATCAACAGTCGGCAGGTTCCACTACCACGTCGATGCATCGACGTCCAGGGTCAAGGATTACAGATCGCAGAGACAGAGTCGTTGACATCATCCTATGTGATATTGTCACATCGCTGGACACCGCAGGCGGAGGCTTGTGCCACTACAACAGAGAATATCGAGCTCAGACGCCAGGGTGATGAAAATGCACTATTGTCGTTACCGAAAACATTTTGCGATGTGTTTAATGTTGCCCGAGGACTAGGCATTCGGTACGTTTGGATTGATTCATTGTGTATTATTCAACGTGGGGATGGAGGTGAAGACTGGAGTCAAGAGGCCCCAAAGATGGGAGATTATTATCAGCAGGCCATCTTGACTATTTGTGCTACATCAGGTTCCAGTGACCAGGGACTCTTTCCGGTGCTGACTGGCCATGTACCGGATATTGCTCGACTTCGTTACCGGGACAAGAAGGGCATACCTCAAGGATTCTTCTACGTATATCCATACGGAGATCCAAGGTCGAATCGGCAAACCGAAGAGGAAGCTATTCGGGCCAGTGAGCTCTTCACTAGAGGATGGGTTTTCCAGGAGTGGATCCTGAGTCGTCGCCGAGTCTACTTTACTCCCGCAGGTATGATTTACGATTGCGAAACGACCGGCCTAAGCAATAATCATCGCGAAGTGTGGGGCTCTAAAAAGAATTATGGAGGGCGTATCTTTGAACGGTATTTCTCCGGACACCGCATTGCGATTGACTGGTGGTATTGGCTACTTGAGTTATACACAGAAAAGTCATTGACTCAGCCAGAAAAGGATCGCATTGTAGCTCTCAAAGGAATCGCCGAGGAGTTCAGAGAGCTGCTCAAGCGCATACCATCGGACAGTAGTGTGCTGAGAACGATAGTCCCCACAGTCGCATGCGGCCTGGAGTACCTTTCCGGACTCTGGGCCTACGATCTCCATCGTGGCCTTCTCTGGCAACGCGTGTCGTTCGCTGGCCGGCATCAAAGGCTTCCATTGTATCCTTCTTGGTCTTGGACAGCTGTTGTTGGCCCTGTCGAATGGCCCAGTAACCCAGCTGAGAAACGCGTGGGAGGGTTTCGCGCGAGGTTATCTTCCACCTCATCTGAATCAACACTGGCCCTTCATCCCCAAGCAAAGCTACTTGTTGCGAGGGTAGGGAACGGGGCGTCCCTCATCCCAAATGACGATCTAGGGACCGCTGATCGCTTTCAAACCGTCCCCATAGATGCATTCGGCACTCTGAATAAGTCTGCGACGCTGCAATTAGCAGGGAAGTTGGTCAGAGTACTAATTCGGGAAGAGTTCTCTGGGGAAAGGGATCATGAGATTCTCTCGAATATATGCGGAGAGATCGCAGATACCCAGTCAGCACGAACATTTTGGAGGAAGGTGTGCACAACATCAGTTCATACGGAAGTCATCGGCTGGGCATCGATAGATGACCCGAGCTTCCAGGAGGATTCGATGTATGGAAGTGGGCTGGAGAGCAAAGCGCTAGTCATAGCGACGAGTGAGCACAAACGTGGGTACGGGTTAGGGTTCTACGGTCTCAACCGTAATGGCAATTACACAGTTTATCATGTTCTTTTCGTACGGGAAATACCGGAAGAGCGTTTTGAAAGAATAGGCGTTGGACAGATATTTGGGAAAGAGGTGGAGGAAGTCATTCGTAAAGCAGGATCTACGGAGGTCAACCTAGTATAAAACTGTCGAACTCAAGAGACACATTCAGCATGGACCGAGAGGAATAAGAAACAGCCTTGAGTAACTCCGAATCGTATGCCAATATTTACACAGAATGCCAACAAGTGATACAGGGTTTTGACTAACGCTGCTGAGCATGAATAACTCTATAGACGCCCATGATTATCCCGATGCTGCTTGTAGGAACAGTTGTACTAGACATTATTCTTTGCTACTCAGCGCTCACAGGGGTATTGTCAATTGCCAATTCATTGACGTAATCCTGACAAATTGAAAAGTCGGTCATGGCAAGGCTGCTTTCGCGGAGCACAGCTAGAACATATCACCGTGCAAGCCGTCTGCAGCTAGGTCTAGATAATGGCGATACATACATAGTAACCTAACCAAAGGCTGGCACAGTCATCACCGACTATAGGATTCCAATCATGGAAATCTCACAGTTCGATGCTGGCATAGTAGTTTGATTACTACTGCTAAAAAATCGATTATTAGCTTCCAAGGGTCCCTTTTTAGTGGGCCATTGTCGAGCACGACCCGAAAACAGGTGTATTTGATCAGCAACTCCGAGTGCATGTCTTCCGCGATCTGAGGATTGCCGTCACGAGCTTCTTCCCCAAGATTCCCTGCTGTCACACCATAGCGCCTGTCTTGGTTGTTTCAAAGAGATGCGCCAATATCGCGAAGGTGGCATGGAAAGATAAGAAGTCGTAGTAGAAAATTGTCAAAGCTTTCTTGTCCTATTTTTAATGCACAGAAGGGTCTTGCCACGTGCCCTGGTACCTGTAAGTGGAACTGCTTGTATGACTGCGTCTTCTTAGTTCATTCTCTAGCCCAATTGGTTTGGTCTTGGCTGTGTTTCTGGCAAGGGTGTGATATGACATTTATCAACAAGGGTTTCCTTCTGCTGATCGACGGATGACCGGAGCTATATTTACTTTCTCCGAGTTCAAAGTAAACTTTTTCTTTTTCTCTAATTGTGCAATGTGATTATATGTATTATCGCGGTAATTGACCATGCTACGGAGCTCCTTATTGCAAGATTTCTAGTCGCAGCTGGACCTATCCACTTGATTAATAGCACCCAGACCCTCTGAGGCTGAGAAGGATGCGGCACAGCACATAGCAAACAAATAAGAGAAATAATCCTTGTAAAGCCTGGTTCCTTATATGGTAGAACTTCCGAACGAGGAAATCAATAATAAAGGGGTCAGTTATGTTGCTCTGTATGTTTGACTAGAGTCATCCGCTACAACAGCGATATCTAATTTACCTTTTTCTTTTCCTTTTCCTTCTTTATCTTCCCTCTTCCGAACAGTCGTATGAATTTTCTAGCCAAATCTGAGATCATGGCTCATCAAACAGGCACAATTGTGCTGACAGGTGCCAATGGAGGTCTCGGCAGCGCCATGGTCTCTCGAATCGTGACTGATGAAAATCTGAGCGCCTCTCATGGCATTTACACCGTGCGCGATACCCGATCACCAGGTGCACTTCAAGCTGCTCTGAACAAAGCATCATCGTCATCGTCATCGACCTCGGTACACTCGCATGAAGAAATATCGCTCGATCTGTCGCGGTTGGACAATGTGCGGAAAGTCGCTGCCGTCATTAATGCGCAAGTCGAGGCGGGGACTATTCCACCTATTCGCGCCATCATTCTCAATGCTGGGTTCGAAGAAGCCGATCAACAGACATGGAATGAGGACGGCCTAGACATGTCGTTTGTCGTAAATTATCTTGGTCATTGGCTCTTGACAGTATTGCTGCTGCAAAGCATGGACCGCGAGAGAGGGCGGATTGTCTGGATCAGTAGCTGGTCTCAAGAGTGAGGCCCACCGCGGCACCAACCTTTCTGTCATATTTCATACTAACGTAATGCTTGATAGCCCCAAAAATTCGCATAATCAAAGGTACGGCGCATATAAAGAGGAAAGATACAAGAATATGGTTCTTGATGATCTTGAACCGCTTGCAAAAGGTACATGGAGTTCAAAGGCAGACGATAAGACCAACTGGGCCGCCGCATATCGTCGTTATGGTGCCTCCAAGATGTGTTGCGTGGCAATGATGTACGTTGTTTTCCTCTTTCTATTGTTTGAAACTCTCTGTTTGGTGTGTCGGCCCCTTGTTCTTACAATAATTTTGTTGAGCAGTCATGAGCTTCAGAAACGACTTGACCAAGATCCAGTCTTGAAGAACATATCGGTCCTCGCCATAGATCCTGGCGGCATGGATACGGGCATCATTCGTCACAGTCCTTGGTTGGTCCGGGTTTTATTCTTCAAGATCTTTGTCGGTCTTTTTTCCGGTCTCATGGTCCGGCGGAAACCCAACGGCACATGGCGCACGCCCAAAAAGTCGGCTCGCGACGTTCTCGCCGCGGCTCTTGCCAGTGGCCCGCCGCCACTGTCTGAACGGCCCAAAGGCGTCTATCTTAATGGTACTGTGCTCGGTGAATACAATCTTGAAGCGAAAGATCCGAAGAAGGGACAAATTATCTGGGAAGGCAGTGTTCGATTTGCGCAGTTGCGAGAAGTAGAGACTGCCTTACAGAACTGGCGGTGATGGAGGTTGATAAGTGTTATTAAAGCTGTAGGGTAGGACAAAGTGGTACGTTGAAGTGAGCCGCAGCACACCCGGGTGTATGAGAGTCCACGTTCACCATCTGGAAGACACTTGGTGAAGAATCATCCGCGTCAGATGCCAAGGGCGCCCATGCTTTCTTTGGTCCTTGGCGTGCTACCAATTATGCTTGAGCAATCCAATGAAATCCGGAACCGAAACGCCCAGTCTTTTTGAACGCAGAGTAATGATTTTTTTCCACGGATCCACAAGAGCTGCAAGTCACGCGGATGACCCGGATGCTGTGCTTGAATTGGCAGCGCAGGCCTCTCACTAGTACTCTATACCCGTCGCTTCAATCATGTTCTCGATAGGTTTACATCCGATGGCACAAGGATCTTAACTAAGCTAAGCAGCTTCCTATGAACCAATCACACAACTATCCGAAACCGAGGTGTCGATCATTTGCGATGATCAACTAAAGTAGATAAGCGCTGCTGCTTTTCCGGATTTGGCGTTGTCAATGCTATACTCGAATGGAGATTGATAGAGCTGGACAGTTTCATTTCATGGCCAAGATGAACCCTTCTCCAACCTTATTTCGCAATTGCAAAGCAAGCATTGATCGTCAAGACCATAGATCTGAGCTTCCAAAGAGAGGAAAAAGACACTGGAAGCCGAAAGCGAGAATGCGGAGATGTTAATATTTGATGCAACCTCACAATTGACCCTTAGTCTCTTGGCGACACTTTTGGACTTGATGACTGCCCAAAGACTTTTGTCAACACAAGATGTGCAAAGTTCCGAAATCGACGCTTTGAAAACACCATCGACAAATTGTTTGAAATAAATCAAAAGAACTCATCATATCATCTGATTTAAGCTATCCCAAAGAAATGGATCCTTACTCTATATGCTGCCATAGTGTAGGCCGTTCTAATCACTCGAGCGCCATCAAATAGGACTTGTGAATATGCGAAGCATCAAATGGAGATGGTGATAGTCAACAACAGCGACATCTACCCAAAGCTCATGCGCTTCAAAATAAATACCCATGCTCCTTGGAAGCCTTGGCCCCAAGACTTTTGATGATCAGCAAATGGCCGATGTTTCTCCAACAGCTCATTGTTGGACGATTGTTATACTAATCCTATGGATCAAGCATGCGGTCCAAGAAAAGCCAAGAGGATACTTGAAACAACTAATGGCGCGTTTGCAATTTTGTATGTCATGGTAAACCACCAAAACAGTACAGGTCGTTGGTTGTTCTTGAGAACTGGCATGTATATATTGCAAGAGCATCTGTTCTCCAAAAGAAAACTTTATCTATGATTCAAGCATCGAGTTCATATCTTCAATTGTCTCGGGGCATTCTACCATCGTTGAAACATGCTGTTTTACCGTTCTATTCTCGGTTTGGCCACAATCATTACGGTTGTGGCTTCCACTGCAGTCGAAGATGGGTGCAGTGCGTTGCTTTCCGAATACCCTGACAGGACTTTCTTTCCTGGTTCGGAGCGATACAAATTTGAGAATGAATGTAGGAACCATCCAAAGACTCCCCTTGTGCATGAATCAACGTCGCTGATATTCTATGCCTTAGACTCGTGGACCTCGGCGACCTATCTAGGCCCGTCTTGCATCTTTGCACCACAGTGCACGGCGGATGTACAGTTTGCGCTTCGTACCTTTCAAGAGAATCAGATCGAATTTGCCATTCGCGGCGGAGGTGCAATGCCCATCGACAACGCTGCCAACATCGGGCCAGAGGGTATCATGATGGCAATGACGAATCTAAGCAGCATGGCCATTGCGGATGACCTCCAGACTGTTGTCATTGGAGCGGGGGTCACTTGGCCTCCGCTGTATGCCTACCTAGATGATTATGGAGTATGTGCCAACGGCATTCGCTCCGGAAATGGTGGAGTAGTTGGCGCCATTCTTGGGGGAGGCCCCTTTGGGTTCATGGCTTATGAGTTTGGAATGTCGAACATTGCCAAATCCCTGGATGCAAGTGATACGATCAAATCTATTGGAAACAAGTGGATTGGCTAACATACTCCCATCGTGGTGCAGTGCGTTCTTTCCAACGGAACATTGGTCACAGCCAGTGCCGATGAGAATCCGGATCTTTTGTGGGCCCTCGTGGGAGGCGGCAACAACTACTGTGTTGTCGTTCAAGCCGTCCTCAATACTGTGCCGATTTCCTCTGCTCTGATCGGAACGGTTTCTTGGGGCCCCGGCGTTTCAGAGCAGTATATCAAGAGTGTCGAGCAGTTTGCCCTCCACGGCGCGGAATACCCCAAGGCCTCCTTTGAGGGTCAAACCCGTTGGGTACCGTCTCGCAGTAGCGAAATTTCATTTGATGGCTACCTTTGGTACAGCGGCGAGGGCGATGTCCCTCTAGGGCTAGAGAATTTCACCGCGCCCGTCCTTCCAATCACAAGAGGGAACCTTACCCGAACCACCATGGGCGAATGGACTAATTCATTTGAATATGCTCCTTCTCTCGGCACCCGAGCAATGTTTCACTGGTTGACTAGCGCTCCCAACGCTACAGCGGCAAGGATCGCGTTCGACACTTACTTTGAGTCCATTGCCTCACTAGCCGACGTCGAAGGGTTTTCGTCCACTTTCAGTATGCTTCCAATCACATCCATTGTGACAGCTGCTCCTGAGAATGCCATGGGGCTGGGCAACGACGACGGCCCGGCGATTTGGTACGTTGAGAGCCCTCTGTGGTCGAACCCAGAAGACGACGAGCGCGTGATTGCGGTCCACGCCGAAGCCAACGTCAAGATTCGAGAAAATCTTTCCGCTGCCGGGCTTGGACCACTCCCGTTCATGTATCTCAGTGACATACAAAAGGCACAGATTCCTGAGACTTACCCAGCCTATGGAGCCGAGAATCTGAAACGACTGAAGGAGATAAGGGACAAATATGATCCTGACCGGGTTTTTACTGACCTTGTTCCCGGAGGTGCCAAGGTCGCTCTGTCTTGATGAGGTGTTGGGTATCTTCGGCGAAGTGGGAAGTCAAAAGACTAATCTATACCACTATCGCGAATGTTGGCAAGAAATACGGCAAGTCACCGAGACGGAACATTGGGACTTTAATTGGTTCCCAATATGCTTTCATATATGGTCTCTTCAGTTTGTTCTCACGAGTTTCGTATCGATTCACGAGGGGTTGGCTCTCGAAGCTTTTACGAAATTTACAGATGTGCACAAAAGCATTGCGAGCTTGTAGAAATTGAGTCGAATTACAGCCGTAGTCATTTGGAATGCATTGGTTCAAGTGACCCCACGAATACTTCATTTGAGGATACTTAGGATTGTGTGCATGCTTCCACAAAGCTGTTTTCTTTTATCAAGCAAGTACCTAGTTTCTACGTCGCTGCTAAGGGGCACCCTCGAGGTCGTCGAAATGCCATACTCCTGATTGTCATTGAGAAGTGCTAACCGCTAAACGCAATCTGAAGACTACATTAGCAATACACAAGCACAGACGTGGCAAGAGCTGAGCATGCAGTCTGGTGCACAACATCTAATACACATGCGCATTTAGGGAGACACAAGGAAAGTGTACGCAAAGACCTGTACATTGTGATTGCTGTTTGACTCATGTATGCTAACTTAGAAAACCACCTACTCAAAGACACCAAATAGATACAAGAAAAGCTGATTGGTTCCTTCCCATGGCCGTTTGCACCCTCGCCGCCAGGCAACGAGGGCAGGCGCGCACATCACAAAGCGGTGAAACGTGGAACAGCAGCAGAGTGGCAGAATTTTGGCAAGTATAAATACCTCGACGTCCCCAGCCAAAGTCCTCTTTCTTTCTTCTTCCTTTTCTTCTTCAGGCGGTGGCGGCGGTGCAGGCGCATACTAACCCACCAGCATTGTCCGTGTCTGGGGATGGATCAAAAAGATCTCCAGGCTGCCGGCTACTCGACTGCCGGCAAGACACCTTGGCGGGGCATGTTCTACGGACTAATCTTTGGAACCGATTTTGGGTTGTCCTCGCGGCATCCCAAGATTCTCTTCTTCTTTTTTCATTGACAGCTAAGCCTTGAGCTTGGTGTTGAAGAAAAGAATGCAAGGCCAGGAACAAACGGCTGCCTGGATTTGTATTTTATACAGCTTAATTGTGTAACATTGGGGGACAAAGAAAGCCTGATAGTTGTGAATAATGTCTAGAGTTTCCAATAAGTTCAGGAACCTTGGTTTCATGGTCTCATGGTAACAGTTTCCTCTCTATGAAAAGATGCTGGGTGTGGAAACTCTCTTCCTTGATTTTTGTTTTTTGTGTAATAACACAACCACATACTGTGATGCCTGATTAAATGATGATGATAAAGGTGAACCTAGTGAGTTCCCGTTGATTCGCTGTCTTTGCATAGCTTGAGCCATCTTGAGCAACTGATATTGATGCTATCTGGTCCATCCACTCCATCCCACGCTCATGGATTATATCTTCTCCCATCGAGCCCTGACATCAAACAGACTCAATTGAATCCGTACAAAGCCAAAGCAGTCCCAATCGCTCCAGCAAACATTGCCGCCACGGTCACGTATGAAGATACGGACAGTAATGACGTACCGCTGATGCCGTGGCCAGAGGTGCACCCGCCCGCCATCCTTGACCCTATTGCAAGCAAGATGCCACCTCCTACTACTCTGAGGGGATCTGCATCCATCGTACTCATGCCTGGGGCTACAGGATACAATGATGAGATGATGCGGGCGCCCAGGGTCACACCAGCAACAAACACAACGGTCGGAAACGACAGAGCGTCCCCTGAACTCTTTCCACCTTTTGCCACGGACCAGAAACATTTCCCAACCTCTTCGAATGCCGTAGAGGTACCAAGAAGCGCTTTCCGAAGTGTTGCAGAGAGCAACTGAGATCCAGCAATCATTAAACCGCCAGTGACTGGATGTACAATGCCCCGAGAAGTATCAGCTTTTGCAGCCACTGCAATGACAACAGTCGAGACAAAGACCAACTCGATGGCCGCCACCACTCCCAAATCGCTGATTCCGAGTCGTTTGTCGAGTGATGTCGGCGGCGTCGTTTCGCTTTTCCTGCTGGAGGACTTTGATAGATATGGCTTCAGAATACCGGTCCAGAGAATTCCTCCAACGACCAGTCCTGACAGAGTGTACAGGCCAGACTCGATTCCGGCGCCGACCTGGGCAAAGACTGTTCCAGGGCATGATCCAGCAAGTGCCATACCAGCACCAAGCACGAGACCGCCGACAATATTACCGTCCATGATGCCGAATAGACCGATCGACGAGTAGCTTCGAGGACTCATGTTGATAATCTTTAGATGCTGCAATAGTGTCACCACGGCACTTTGTTTCGTCAGTATCATCCACAACAATGATGGATTATGGCTTTGATCAAAAAGGCTAGACATACGTGCTGCCCGCCGCAGCCGTCAGGAACGACTCCAGCATATGAAAGTTGCTCAGGGTTAGCTGCGAGAGAATGACTTCGGGCCTGTGCATCCCGGCCGCCGTCAAGGCAGCGCCAAAGGCAGAGCCGCAGAAGATGGTAGTCAAAGCATTCTTTGCATCCATTGTGTTGTCGGTTGATATTTTCGTGTCAGTATGCAAGAAATTGGTCAAAAAATCTAGAGACTATGCCAACAAGATAGAGGGAGAGTATCAACCCCTTGCGTCGAGATTTCTGGCAACTCGGATACGACGGTAACACCCAAGAGCAACTACCGTTTCGCTGCGGCGACCAGATTTGTCGTCGTGTCAGGGGCTCATTTTGCCGTCTTGAACAACATACTAGAGCGCATAATAGGGCACGAGGTATATCTCGGGGACCTTTCGAGGGCAGTTATCAAGGTGGGCTACCTAGGCTGTCGACAAGCTAATAATGATTTTTCTTCACTCCATCTTCGTCTTTCCACCATGAGCCCGAAGCCGGGCTCTTTTCCAAGTCGGTGCGGCCGACCGCAATTTCAACATCGCCGCCATGTTACTTATCAGTTGCGACCTTAGCAGGCCCAGCAACCACCTTAGCCTGAGCCCGGTCGAAGGAGCTGACTTGACCATGGGGCTTGCACAACACTAGCGGGCTCTCTTGCACATAGCCAGCATGAAGACTGTAAAGGCCTGCTCGGGCTTCAGAATTAAAAAAGAGGCTCGATTGTGCTTTCAATAAGTCTGACAGATGGTACGATTTGTGCGTCATGCCCAGGATCCAACGTGTCTGAGCAAGCATAACCCCACGAACGGTTTGTGCCTGCATGGAAGCATGGACGCCGTTGTGGAAAAAAGCCAGAACAGGAGTGCAGATCTCGGCCGGGGGCATTCATGAAACGTAGAACCCATCTGAATGGGTTCTTTTCGGGGTCCTGGGTCCCACGCGGCGACCAGAACGCCGTCCACTCGCTAGGTTCAAAAGTAGACGGCGACCATATCGCGGCTCCTCTAGGCCTCTGGGATCCCCTGACTCGGCGATCTCGGGCACTAAAAAGTTTGCCCCATGTGCCAGGTCGCCGTCAAGGCTCTCTCGAAATAGAGCGCGAAATGCTGCTTCAAGGGCAAGTAATTGCACAAATCAAATGCCGTTCATAAGATGTGTGAGATTAGTTGCATTAAGTGAAATAAATTATAGGCACGTATACCTGGCTATTCGGCGACCATAGAGAACCATGTTATAGATCGGCGACCTCGTCCTGCTTACGTTTACAAGCTAGGATGGTCTTCATTCGAGGTCAGGGGTCTTTGCAATTGGGTCGTTGCTAGTTTTGACTGTTGTTCGGTCCCGGGCAAGAGTATATATGAGTGTTACAAGCACCAGCTGCTGCATCGACTACAGTCGCCGTTTTCGCAACTTTTGCCACGAATATGGCGCTCGAATGGTGGAAGATCTGGACCTGTGGCCAACCAGTCAAGGCATAATTTCCCGTCTGCCAGTCAGAATTGACTGTATGCATCAGGTCACTGTCGCGAATTCATCAACCGATCAAGAAAAAGCAAAGAGGAGGTTATCAGCAAGTCGCAGGAGTTTCTACGTTGCCATGAGCAGCATAGAGTATTCCATGTGTGTCACCAGAAGAGCGACACTATACACGCAAAGGCAGGATTATTAATACTGCTTCAGTATGCGGTTTGCAGATTATGGCACGCACAGAGTTGCCGCCATGCTAAGGTGCACGAGTTACAGGGGTTGTTTCTAGAGCCGAGGTCTGCCAGCCAAGTTTCTCCAGTTCTCCGCTGCGCTGGGCCAACGCTCCAGCTTTAGAGCCCCATCTTTGGGAATAAGAGCGGCTTGACGTCTTCTCTAATGCGGGGTGCCTGAACCAATTGCAAGGCAAGACGCATTTTATGTCCATCATCAAGTTGAGAGGCCTCGGTAAGAAGCTTGATGATTTCTAAGACGATTTCCCTTCTTTGATTCAATTCTCACTCTAATCATCTACCATTGTCGTGAATGCTATGATTGTGTAGCCAACAAGTAGCAGCATAATACACTGTCCCAATCAACAGAACAACTTTATTTTCCGTGAAATTATTCATGTCAAAAACATTCACAGCTTCATAAAATACACATCTACACAATCATGTCCCGGACCCTTACTCTCAAGAAAACGCCGGGCAAACCGGGCCAGGTCTACTACCCGCTCGAGCTGAGTACGAAACCCGTTCCCAAGCCGGGCCCGGGTCAGCTGCTGGTCAAGATCCACGCCGCCGCCCTCAACCACCGTGACTTTTTCCAGCGCCAGGCCCTGTACCCGGGCCTATCCTTTGACCATCCGATCCTGGCCGACGGCTTCGGCACCGTCGTGGCCCTGGGCCCCGACGTGTCGCCGGCCGCCGCGAAGCTGCTCCACCAGCCCGTGGTCCTCACCCCGTCGCGCGGCTGGGCGCGCGACCTCGCCGGGCCCGAGCAGATTGCCAAGTTTAGCGTCATTGGCGGCGCGGCCCTGTATCCCGACGGCACGGCGCAGGACTACATTGCCGTGCCCGAGGACGAGGTCGAGGCCAGCCCGAGCCACCTCTCGCCCGCCGAGGCCGCCGCCCTCCCCCTGGTCGGCGTCACGGGCTGGCGGGCCCTGGTGACCAAGTGCGGATTGTCGCCATCCGGGGCCCAGGGCCGCAATATCCTCGTCACGGGCATTGGCGGCGGCGTGGCGCTGCAGGTCCTGCAGTTCGCCGTCGCCATGGGCTGCAACGTCTACGTGACGTCGGGGTCGGCCGACAAGATTGACCGCGCCGTGAAACTGGGCGCCCGCGGCGGCGTGAGCTACCGGTCCAAGACGTGGGACAAGGACCTGCTCAAGCAGCTCCCCAAGGACCGACCGTTTCTCGACGCCGTGGTCGACGGCGCCGGCGGCGACATCGTCGGTCGGGCCTCGCGGCTGCTCAAGCCCGGCGGCATCATTAGCTGCTACGGCATGACCACGTCGCCCCGGATGGACTGGGTGATGCAGGCGGTGCTCAAGAATGTCGAGCTGCGTGGTTCTACCATGGGGTCTCGCGGCGAGTTTCGCGACATGGTGGCATTTGTGCGCGAGAAAAAGATTACGCCAATTGTCAGCCGAACGGTCAAGGGCCTAGATAATTTGGCTGAAATCGACGGACTTTTTGAGGATATCAAAGAGGGGAAACAATTTGGCAAACTCGTCATTGAGATCTCAGAGCCTGGAGCCGACAAGGTAGCAGCCAAGCTGTAAGAATACGTTGCACACTTGTAGAATTTTGCTTTCAATACCAATAATGATGATTGATTTAAATTCGGGGGCCACGGAACAGCATATTTTTTTATTTGCCAGCAGCCATTCAGCGTTCGAAAACGGTGCGTATCAACCCGAGTTATGTCAAAAATATGTGTAGGCAATATGGTACAATGGTTATATTGCTAGGCCCTAAGCCGGCCACTGCATAGGTGAAATTTTCACATCATGTCAAACGGGCCAGGCGGCACCGATAACATTCCGCATACCCCTCTCACACGTAGGGGTCAAAGTATACCCTGAACCGATTCCTCGATCCCCCTTTCTAGGCCTTTCCCAAGGCTCTAACCGTTGCAAAATTAAATCAAAAGTTTCGCCATGAAACGCCCATTCTGCCAATCCCTAGTTTGTTTGGTTTCCTACAAAGCCGTTTGCCTTGCCTAAGCATAGACCCCGGACTGCTCCCACAGTAACCATGGCTTTGAATCATGGTGTTCCTTCGTCATCAGATGTGGCCGACTCGGGCGCACTTTTTGGTGAGGAAGATAAACTGATTGCAATCTTCTTGGGTCCACCACCAGCATCCCGGGCGCCCGAAAGACGCTTCTTCTTCCCGAGAATGCCGGATGTACTCGAGGCATTGGAACTAGCCGATGTACTGTTGCGTCTCTTGTGAGCCACAAGTTTTCCGATCTCGTCCTCTTCGTCCTCTTCTCTGCGGCGCTTCTCGGAGAGCCTTTCGGGCGGGCTCGGCAAAGATCCCAGGCCCTTGGATTCTTCATCGTCCGTCTTCTCGTCATTGCCTTGGCTATCGCTGACCAGATCGCCCTCTTCAATACTCTCGTCGATATCCTCATCAGATGCGTAATCAACCAGTTTAGCAGCCGGTAAATTGCCATTAGCCGTTGTTGGTGCGCCATTGGAAATTCTGGCCTGGAGCTCATCCTCCTCGTCGGAAGTGTTCCAGTATTCGTCATCGTTCTGATCTACTGCAAGCTGCTCCATGATGCCAGTCCTTGGGTTCATGACCTGCCCCTGCCTAGCCCGTCTGGACTCTTCCTCCGGCTCAAATGAGGTGTCCGGTGGTGGCGCCGTAAAGCCTTTCGTTATTTCGTACTTGGTGAGTATCCCCTTGAAGGGTTCCATGTAAGCAAGCTTTTCGATTCTCTCACGGAACTCTTCCACTACATGCTTAATGAGATCTTGAAGACCTTCCTTCTTAATGTGTTCAAAGAATTCAAGACATGCAGATGTCAGCAGATTGTCCCGAGGCATAGTAGCAAACAACACATCGAGAATGCTGGTAACGACGGAGCCTTGAGTGATTTGCTTGATGTAAAACTCATCCTGGATGCCGATGAGTTGACGTAGGAACCTAATGGCAACTGTTTTCTTGTTAGCCTGCACAAAAAGCGCTTTTGGACTGAATGCTTACCGAGCTTTATGAACTTTTCCGAAGATTTCAAAAGCTTCTCAATGTGCCTCACAATGTTGTGCTCTAGGACAAAGTACTTGCTGCGGTGGTGATGCTGCCGAATAAAGAAGCATAGGATCTCGATGAGATAGGTGAACATGGAGGCTTGCTGGACTGTGAAGTCCATACTGGTTCGGCCCTCAAGAGCCATCAATGGCGCAAAGAGCCGCAGCGCAGATTTCTCGTAGAAAGACTCGAGAAACCTCTCCTGCTGGGGATCAATGGCCGCTTGTAGCCTTGCCTGGGCAGCGCGCGCTGCGTAATCACCGTTTGCCTTTGCAAATGCTTGCTCCTGAAGCAGCGGACCTTGGTCGAGTAACACCTTGAGCGCATCGGACACCTGGGACTTTACGCCCAAGTCCACTTCTACCAAGAGGAGATCAATCAGAGAGTCAGTAAGCGGTGGCTGATTCTCGCTGAGCTGTCGATAGATGGTCTGGCGTATCATTTGAGGGTCGTGGTCTATCATGCACACCATAATATCAGTAGCTCCGACGCGGACTGCAGTATCCGCGTGCCGCAGGCCGTAATTGATGACAGGCAAGAGTCCGTGAACAAGAAAGTTGTTATACAACGTTTGCCGAGCCGGTGGTTGAAGATTTTTTGCCACGGTGCAGCATTGCTGAATGAAAAGTACCGCGTCTTTTTTCCTCCTGTTATCCTCGCCCACTTGCTTGAAAATGTCAAACAGTTCCATCAAGAAATTTGAGTTTGCTTGAATGTGCTGTACAATATCCACTTGGTTAAAGAATATCAGCGAGTTTAGTACCGAGAAGGTGTTATCATCCAGGATACGGGCCAAGACGACATCCTTGAGATATTGCAAGCGATAGGTCTGGTGGATCTTCTTCTGGATCTGGGCGTCCTCAATCTTGACAACTTCTTTGAAGCGGCTCTTATCCTCGAGCCACTGACGATGATTGGCTTTGTGACTTGGAAAGTCCGGGTCGTATTCCAACGCTCCGACGACACCAATAACACATTCGTCGGATACGGCATGCTCAATGATATTGGTGTCATTCAGCAGAATGATGATCTTCATGATGTTGCACAGGCGATGTAGGTCATTCAGGCTTTCCATATCTTCAGCGTCCGACACAAGCGGGCACAGCTTTCCAATCAGCTGCTCAGTCAACACGTATTTCGTCAGAGCATCGCGGCCACTCGCAGTGTTACTCATCATGCGTAGTTGTGTCTCGATTTCGGGGAGATTGCGTAGATTTGGCTCCGGTAAGGTTATTGGATTAGGCGCGTCCATGGCAAGGTCGTCGGAGAAGCTGTCGTCGGCACCGCTGAGGGCGCGATAGGGCGCCTGAATCTGGTTGATGAAGCGCCATATCATTGTACAGCCCTCAGCCTCCTGGAAGCTGAGGGCCATGTCTACACCATTACTAGGCTCGGTCCATACGATCAGGGTTTCTATGCAACCAGGCACGGTCAGTTGTCATGCTGCCATAGCATTTTATCAGTCATGAGCCTGGAACATACCCTGCTGTTTGTGAAATGAATCCCCTTTGGCGACTCGTGTCTCCAGTAATATGCGGTGAGGTGGATCTTCGGACTCGACCGTCACTCTAGGTTCTCTCTGGTCACCGTCAACCTACGCGCGAATTTGAGTTAGCGGACATTCTTGCTTCCTTGGATCTCTAGTGAATGTGCAGACGAAGAGTGATCGCGGCAATGACAGATGTCGCACAGACGCGCGCAACGATGATGACGACGAGGAGGAAGTATGATAAAGGAAGCGGTTCATGGCGCTGTCAGCGGCGCCCTGGATTGCGCCGCGCTTCGGACCTGGGCAATGCGAGAAAGGTGAAAGACTGACGTGTATGGCGGCTGTACAGAAGCCGGTGCCTCGGTCGAACCAGTCATTGTTGCGAAGCTCATAGACTTTGACACGCTTCTTATCCGTCGACTGATGAGGCACAGGCTGTGCCGCCATCGTCAACGGCTCTTCGGAGTCGAGGTCGGGAGCCAGGCGACTGTTGTACTGAAGCAGTTCGGGCGCGAGGTCGAGATGCTGCTGGAGCGAGAGTTCCGTGTCGGCCTGACTGAGGAGGGTAAGCGCAGCCAGCTTTTCGACGTGATGGTAAGGTGCGCGCTAGGAAACGGGCGCGCACGCGACGGGAAGGATGGAGAGGTTGGTGTGAGGTCAGGATTGAGTTGTCGTTTCGTGACCGTGATTATGCAAATATGCGCAGTTGCGGGTCGGGGGTCGGTGACGGTGCGAGGCGACTAGCGAGAGAAGATGCGTGGACCGTGGGACCGTGGCAGCGTGGATCGTGGCTCTGGCCTGGCGTCGGGTGGGACCCTTTTTTTTTTCTCCTTCCCTGCCTTGGGATGAATGGGACTGGATCGTTTGTTGCGGCAGGCGGCGTGTGGATCTTGGCCTTGGTGGCACTGGTGGGCGCTGTATCCGTAGTGTAGCTCCTCTCTGTCACCACGCATCTGCCAGCCAGAGTTGATATTTTATTTTTTTTCTTGCCCGCCTGCTCCCTGCTCTTCTGGCGGGCCCGTGCTAAGGATGCCGCCGATGGGCAGGTGTAGGGGGTCGTGGCGAGTTTTCGGTGGGCACGCGAAAGCGGGAGAACGGGCAGAAAACCACACAATGATAAGATGCCGGGGGGCCACCCAAAAAAACAGATTAATATCACGAAAAGATCAACGGTCAACCGGTATTAGCAAATAGATCGCATAGGGATTCGCGCAGCAGCCCGTGGGCCAGTGTGTTTCGAGGCTGAATTTAGGTTGATGATCCCCTGCGCGCCGAGTGTGACGTATTTTGTTGGTAGAGTTTAACGGATTGGATGCTGGGCCGCGCCAAACGCACGCACGCAAGCAAGTCAACGCTCGGTTAGGAAAGTGCCAACCGTACGTATGTAGACGTGCAATTGAATCAAAAGTGACAGAAGCGCAATGTCTAATCGCAATGAGACAAGAAGCAACAGGGAGATGGTGAACGATTCCCGTTGGTAATGCGCGCGATGAGGCGGGCAATGCTATGAGTGGGAAAAGGTGGAAGTCCGTGAGGAAAAGTCCGGTCGTGCGCCGTGTGGTGTGCGATGTGTTTGCCGATGCGTTGGGAGGGATCCCTGCTTCAAGTGGCGGCAAATTGGCTCTACGCAAGCTGGGCAACTTGGCAAGGGTCACAACACAAAGAAGATGAAAATCGAGAGAGTAAAACTCGATGAACACAAACGAGTCACAACGTCGCGTGAGCAAAATGAGTTGACATATATTCCAAAAACAACCGTTTGCCTTTACCTTTGCCTAATAGATGCCAAAACTTCGAGAACATTTCTGCTTCCCTTTCCTGGTTCAGGCCTTGGGAAGGTTCTGACTGGGCTCATTGACGGGCATCGATCCATCCATCAACCAACCAGTCAGAGCCATAAACCGCAAAATAATATGGGTCTCTTTCACGCAACATGGACTTTAGATTTTGGGGTCCTGGTTTGATTTTTCCTACATGACCGCATCAATGTTCCGTCAAGCAGGTACCCCAAATTATGTCTTGACAGGTAGATACTACAGACAAGATATGTTTTTCTTGGGTACTGTCCATCCTTGCCCTTACACACAGGGTACCTAGCGAGGAGGCTGATTCGCCGAGTTCTGTTCTTATATCATGATCACAGCAGGATAACCTGTGCAATAAATGACTTGCGATATATTCATGATTCTAGGATCTTATTCTGCTACTCCCGAGGTCTTTCCCTGCCTTTAATCATAGTATTTTTCCAGGGCGTTTCCAATGACCCTTGACCTGGCTAACCTAGGACCCTCCCAAGACCTCCGATGTCTGCGTTTAACCTAACTTAATGCTTGCTCCCCCAGTCCCCCAGTCCCTCGACCCGTTCTGCCGTCCGCCCGAATGGACCCCCAAATCCACTAAGGCAGACACCAAAATCTAGGTGCCAATCGTCGCGCTTTTCCGGAAAAGTTGTGACGAAACCTTGCTCGGCACGTGCCCTATCTCAAATGCTATGTCCATTCCGTGATGCCTTCACTTATTTCGTACCATGTAAACTGATACCAGCCAATCAGCAAGAATATTTATAACTCGCTCATCTTAATTGTCATCTAGATAGCTCTTTTGTTCCTTCTTCTTTTTCTTCTTCTTTTTTTT